>NC_068938.1:223252259-223483240 GCF_016801865.2 Culex pipiens pallens
TTTTTGCCTTTCTTACAAAAGAAAGGTTTAAGGTTTGCTTTTGGAAAAATGCTTTTCTCAGAAATCTAAAAAATTCGTGCACGGCGAGGAATCGTCCCAGGAACAATCCTATTACTAAATTGAAGGTTTAGATGCGCTCTTTTGGTTGAATTTTGGCCCGAAACCCGGAACTCAAAGTCAGATTTTTGAGAGCTCTTTTTCTGAAATACTTGAGCGATGTCTGTATCCGCTCCTAAAAAATTGTGTCTCCCATCATTGGAAAACCGCTCGTAAAACCCACAATTTTTATATTTCAGATGTGTAGCCGTGGGGTCGGAGACGAACGTTTAATTTTTCGATTCACAATTTTCGACCAGTAAATGTGATCAAAGCCATTTTTAGAGGTATTTTTTGGACTATTTTAACAGGGCTGCGGAGCCGGGTCATGTTTTAAACGACTCCGACTCCGACTCCGACTCCGGCTTTCTGTGATTAGCCGACTCCGACTCCGACTCCGGCTCCGGCTTTCAGCTCGAACCAACTCCGACTCCGACTCCAACTCCGGCCTACAAACTCTAGCCGACTCCGACTCCGACTCCGACTCCAGCTTTGAACAAATGTTTAGCTCCGACTCCGACTCCAGCTCCACATATTTTTAAATGTTTCAAAAGTTACTTGACTATTATTTTGAATTATTATTTAAATACTTTCTAATTGTAATGTATTTCTCAAGGAAAATAAGTTCAAATCACAAAACTGAAAAAAAAATCCAGGTAACAAGTAATTGAAACAGAAATCAAAAAATTTCTCCAGATTTGAAATCATTTTCACAAGAACAATTCAGAAGTATGGACCAAAATTATGCGACGATGTATGATTTTTATAAAATAGTGATTTTTGTAAAAAAATAAATCACGTACTTAAAATTTTTTGACCTCATTTTTATGTAAAATCAAATTTGCAATCGAAAAGTATTCTACACATTTTTTTATTACGTGCACCGTTTTAAAAATATAGCCTTCAAAGTTAAATTTTGTCCGAAAAATCCCGTTTTTATTTTATTTTTATAAATAGTGTCCATGATTGTCCATTCCTGGAATTTTTTTTTTGGTTGCTGAGATATAGCGGATAAAAGAAACAGGAAAATTGATTTTTTAAGTCTAAACCAAACAACCCAAGTAACCACAAGCACTAAATTGAAGTATTAATTCAGTACTAAATCAGCACTCGAATGTTTTGAAGTAGTAAATAAGCTTTGCGAATGCCTCAAAGTACCAAAACTTTGCAGCATTACAACTGGCATTAAATCACCATTTACGACTTTGAAAATGTGCTTCAAAGCATTTGATGTTTATCAACAAAGTAACCCATCGATACGGGAAACATTTCAGCCAGACACGCTGTTATTGACTTTGATCCTTCTCCCGTCATACCGTTCTAATAAGCGTGCGGGCTAAGGCGCAGTTCCCCCAGTGTGCATAGATTATAATTTTGCGTGAACTGGGTTCAATTCCCGCCGACTGAAGTGTTTTTTTTGTGGAAAACTGCAGCCTGTAATTAAGCCAAATTTTTCAAAACATATATCCAAAAGACAAAGGACATTATCAAAAGTTCTCTGGTAAATTTAGTTACTTTTCTTACAAGCAATAAGCTGCTTTCCGGAAGTCTGATACACTTTGTGAAATTTTGCCAACCGTGGACCAAGCACTCCTCGGAAAAAACAGTTCCCGTTAGCCTTTAGCCAGTACTTGTCCCTAATAACCTCAAGCTTTCCGTAATTGATTGCACTGCACTTACTGGCTGGCCGCAATTTGCTGTGTGACTCGTAAATAATTTCCGTCCAACGAAATGACAACGGGTTTTTCTTATGAACCAGAAACTCAAAACAGCAGAAAGAAAGTCTTCCTTAATGTTCGATGCATCAACCACATCGATTAAAACTTTCAAAATAAACACTCATTTCAGAATACATCAGTTGGCTGGCGCGCATCCTGGAGATCGACGAGAAAAATGCAAGAATAACATCAAAGTGTCACACTCACACACGACACGCAACAGGAGAAAAAAAACAAAGGAGGCCAAACACCAAGCGTGTGGAGCAGCTAGCTGTCCTTTTTTTTCCCCCAGCGTTGACATCGATAAAGCAGTTTTTTTTGTTCGAGCTTTCGGTGAGGCATTAAATCGGCATCACTGTGCGCCACTTGAAATATTTCTCAAGGGAAAAGTGCTGATTTAATGTTTTGAAGCATTATTTGCTGGTATTAAATGCCAATATAATGCTGATTTAATGCCGCTATTTAGTGCCTCGCGGTTACTTGGGAACCCTCCATTTTCTAATGTCTATATATCGGCAATAATGGTCTGATTATCAATATAGAAAAATGAAACATTCGTGAAATTTTCTAGATACTAACATTTCAAAAGGGCCAAATATTCAATATTTTTAGAAATGGATTTTTTAAAAAGCAAAAGCGGATTTTTTAGGCAAAATTTAACTTTGAATGGATATATTTTTAAAACGGTGTACTTAATCAAAAAATGTGTAAAGTACTATTCGATGGCAAATTTGATTTTACATAAAAAATTAGTTCAGAAAATGTTAAGTACAAGATTTAAATTTTTACATAAATCACTATTTAAAAAAATCATAACTCTTCGACAAAATTTTGGTTCATACTTCAGAATGGCTTAAAAGATGCGGGATGTCCCCTAAAACATACAAAAAACTAAACAATTTAAAATACCGATTTTGGGAAATTGAAATTTTGTAAATAAAAGGTAATTAGAAAATCACCAAATTTTATGTCCGTGAACCTGTATTTTAATAGTTCTCATCAATACCTACAACTTTGTCGAAGTCACCAAATCAATAAAAAAATCTTTGAAAAGTTACATATCTTCGAATATTTATGTACCAAATTTATATGAACTTCTGTCAAAATTGTATGGAGATTACTTGAAGTTAATCAATGAAACAAGATGGCTTCTTGTGGGAAGGCCCCCATAAAGTTTGAGTCCAATAGCAAAAAAAAAAACAAAAAAATAAAATAGGTTGAAATCGGCATATTTCGTAGAGAATTGCTCATCTGATAAATCTATTTAAAAAAATGAAAAAATGGTAACGCAATGCACGTGACTTAAAAAAAACAATTAAAAAATAAGAAGTTTTGTGAATTAACCTGCATTATAACAAATACTAAACAATAACAAAAAAACATAATTTTTGTTGAATTTTAGATAACTCCGACTCCGACTCCGACTCCGGGTTATCAGAAATTTTCGGCTCCGACTCCGACTCCGACTCCAGCTCATAAAATTTAGCCGACTCCGACTCCGGCTCCGACTCCAGCTGTTCGAGTTTTGACGACTCCGACTCCGACTCCGACTCCAGGTCCCCAAAAAGACCCGACTCCACCGACTCCGGCTCCGACTCCGACTCCGACTCCACAGCCCTGTATTTTAAAGATAACACTATCAAATTATAAGAATTCAGTTTCAAACAAAAAGCCATTCGAAAACATGCGCCATAAACTGCTTTGGCCCAAAATTTGAAGCTTTTTCAAAATTTATTTCCAGAGATATAGTCATATTAGTGTTTTACGTCTCATTTTACCCTATTTTTTCCCTTTTAAATTTTTGGTTTTATACACAATCATATACTGAACATCAAATTCGAAGTCCCGGCTTGTTCTCGCTCGAAAGATTGACAAGTCGTCAAGTCGAAGCATAAACGCCAGCATATTTACGCTTGCGCGTGAAAGTTTTCTTTCTGGCTTCTCATAATAGATCGACAAAGTGCAATATCTATACATTTTTTTTATGTTAATCATAGACTAACATTAAAGACTGAGTACCCTTTATTTTTTCTAATAATGTCAATCCAATATGTTTTTGTTAATTAAATATAATTATATTGCGACCCATAATGTAGCTCTGGAATTAAAAAAAATGGCATGCGAGGTTTAGCCTAAAAAGATTCATTATGTTTCTGAAAAATTATTTACACCAATATATTTGTCGAAGTTTTATCATTTTGTAAGAAAGGCTCTATTTCACCTCTGGTGATATTAGATCGGGTTTTGTGACAAATTTTTCGACAATCTTTTTTTTATATTGGCCAAATGTTTTTAATAATCAATTTTCCATGACAACGATTGGCAGATTCACCTAACCACTTGAAGATCAGAAATTCTTAAAAGTTATTAAAATCAAAAAAAAATGGTAAAATTTATTCATTCGAAATCTCGCTTTATTATACTCTCAAGTTTATTTTTAATATGAAAAAAAAATGTTGTTCAGATTCTTTTTGGTTTGGCTGTTTCTCGAAAACGAACTCTTTATTGAAATTTCAACAACATTCGAATAAAAAAATGAATGTTCCCAAAAACAAAAATTGTGGGTTTTCGAATACTCTCTACATCACATTCAGAACATGGCTAAATGAAATTCAGAACATGGCTAAAAGCAATCTCTTCAAAATGGAAAATTTGATTTAATTTTGCATCGTATTTATTATAAATTTCGAAATATTGATTCAAAACATAATAAAGACATAATTAAAGGTATGCTACTGCCTGAAACAATAAATACACCCATACCCTCTAAAAAAGTCGTACTTTTATTGACTGTTTCCAAGATTTGAGATACCAGCTAATTTAGAAATTATCTCAAAATTGGATACAAGGCAATCTTAAAGCACCATGCGTCTCCTTGAATGTTATGTGTTGTCTTATTTTTTCATACTTTAAGTTCTGTTCTATTGACTTTTTTATTTTCATTAAAAAAAAGTTATCAAAATGTAACCAAAAAGCAAACAACAAACATTTTTCTCAAGTCTTCGGAACGAATTTAATCCATTTGCTACTCCCCTCGCCAAATCCTTGAAATTGACACTTCTGGGGAGCGGTACTTTTATTGGATTCCCAGAAACCCGCGATTTTCGCCAGCTCGCTGATTCAATCCAACGGAAGACCCACTCCCGGAAGACACGCCGTATATTTCATCCAAGACGACGGCCATGGTGTCTAACAAAGCACAATAAACGCGTTTCTATTTAAATCTACCAAGCAGCAGTAGCAGCATTCCCAAAACGATGATCCAACCTCATCTGGAATGGAAGGCTGGTGGAGGGCAAAAGGTATAAATTTGAATTTATTTCTGGCGAGGCTGATTATTTGTTGGGTCGGTTAAGGATTTCTGGCCACAGGCATGTACACGCCATAAAACGGCGACAATTCCCACGTGTGTGATGGGAGGGGGGATGCTGCGATAGAAATAGCTGGAACAAACAACTTTGCTATGGGGTCTGCAAAGGGATCCCGGGACACCCTGAATCGATACCGTGAAAAAGTTATGTCGAGCTTTTTTGACCAGAGTTGCCAAAAGTTAGTTTGGTTGGAAAATCCTTAACATGATGTTAGCGGTTTAGTTGATCAAATTTAAAATTCTTTTTCAAAAGTTAACTGTTACTCATGAGTTTCACATGTCTGCTTGGATCGATTCTATCTGTTCTGTTCCCTTCTGTCCCATGACGTGCTCTCCCTAATAAAAGCAGGCCATGCCCGTCCCCAGCGCAGGTCTATCTTTACTTCCACGATAAACGCCTCCTGCGATTCGCAGCGGCAACTGTGGTTACCTTCTCGGTGAGTGGCCCCGGCAGAGAAGACTCGACTCGACTCACAGTGTGGTTGTAGTCCTCGGCAGGGCCTACTTGGATGCTTGCGAACATTACCGGATCCGGCTCGATTATTTCTCCCCTTATTCTTTGCTGAGCTTCTTTGCTATCTCGCATTGGGGCGCGTTTTGGAGAGCCGCTTCCGCAGCGGAGAAACGACGAAGGTGCAGCGGTTTGGAACCACTTCCGATAACGACCGCCTCTTTTCATCATCCGGCGCGCGGTGTAGGTGACGACGACGGCTTGCTGGTGTACGTTACGTTCATCAAAACACAACCCAGCGCCACCCGTTGTGCGCTGGCTGGCTGGATGACGATGGTCTGGGGCTGGTTCGATCCTTTTTTGTTCTGCTCTGTACCATAGCCCAGACTTTTGATGACCAGCAAGGAGCAGCATGGCGCGAGTTCCTGATGTGCCCTCGGGGGAGATGCCACTTTGAGCGCTAAAATATTGTTTTAACGCGACAAAAGCTATGGGGTTTGTAGCTCCTGGCTACTCGGGAAAATTGGTGGAGCAATGTTTTCCTCAACCATGAAGCAAAGAAAAATTTTAAAGTTTAAATTTGCTTTAACTGGCTCGTTAAGATCCTTTTGGATATTTTCAAACATACATTAGCTATATATTAATAAAGAGCCCCTGAAAAGTTGTTGCAAATAACTAGTTTGCATTTTTAAACATTTATAATACGGTAGAGTGTAACAAAAATGACTTTTTGGCGGGCATTCAGGGGTTTGTTCCGGTGGGCATACTGAGCCCAAATCCCAAATATGAGCTTGATTGGACGTAACAGGAGCTGGCGCTCCGCCCTTCAATTTTAAATGGGATTTAACCCGTAAAAAAAAGATTTTTTCAAAAATGTCAATTATTGAGGCATTTTGGCCACTGAAGCGTTTACCAAAAACATCACTGGCGTGTAGGCCATCCTTGCGCATCTTTTGGTATATATAACATTGAAGTTTGGAGCACCCTGGAGCTCGGTACAGACCTTCAAAGTTTGGCATTTTTTCGAAAAACCGGCCCCGGCAAAAAAGATATGCGTCGCGTTTCGCGACGCCCGAGACGCCATTTGATTTTGCTGGGACCGATTTTTCGAAAAAATGCCAAACTTTGAAGGTACCGTAGCCAGGGGCTACTTTGTACCGAGCTCCAGGGTGCTCCAAACTTCTATGTTATATATACCAAAAGATGCGCAAGGATCTGGCCTACACGCCAGTGATGTTTTTGTAAACGCTTCAGTGGCCAAAATGCCTCAAAAATTTACATTTTTGAAAAAATCTTTTTTTACGGGTTAAATCCCATTTAAAATTGAAGGGCGGAGCGCCAGCTCCTGTTACGTCCAATCAAGCTCATATTTGGGATTTGGGCTCAGTATGCCCACCGGAACAAACCCCTGAATGCCCGCCAAAAAGTCATTTTTGTTACACTCTAATAATACGGGTCATTTGGATTTTTGCACGTTTTGATAGTAACAGTATAAGCTTTTTTTAAAAAATCTAAAAAAAATCTATAATTAATTAAAAAGATTTCACCAGAATGAAGGGGTGAAGCGAGTAGGCCTTCGACAGCGGGCGCAGTCACTCCCACATCGACTCACCAGGTTGAAGACCACTTGCGCGTAGTGTGGTTGGTGCTACCGGGCGCAGTTGCTGAGCCAGCAGAGGTTGCTTTTCTGCTGCGGGGTCGTTGTACTCAGCCTGTAGTTCAGCGACCTCCTCTCAGGCGACAGATCCAACAAGCCGTATTTCGGCCAGCATGCGGTGGCCAGCACGCAGAGATAGCCCAGAAGCTCTAGCCTTCCGACGAACAGTTAAAACACGTAACACTTCACCAAACACACATTTATTACGCTTAAAATCTATATTTCACTTAAATCTAAACACATTAAAATCGTCACGCGCGGGTTCCTTGCAAACCGGTGTCCTTGCCGGTCCAGACACAACTGAACGATCAGAAAAATTGTATGTTCTGGCAAACCTCCTCATCATGCGAAAACGGGTCGTGCGACGTCCTCTACTACGATTCTCCAGAGAGGATCGTAGCAGAGAACCGCTCCCCCTAATCTCGATACAGCGGCACGATCCTCGCGATCCTCGGTGATGACCGTTGACCTCTCGCTTTCTCCCACAGCCGCCAGCTCGAGTCCAGCACGTTGGACGAGCTGCGGCAATCGTCTCCACGAGATGAGAGAGATCGGTCCAGGGTTGTAGTCGGAAGGGGTCCCGAGTGTCGTGACTTTTACCCGATTTATCCAGCGAATTCCAAATATTTCGGATACCAATAATAAGACGCGTCCTTTCAAGCCCAAGCAAAACACACGACTGATTTATTTCTCGTTTTCTCACGCACACATTCTCAACTTCTCTCTCGGCTGACCTGCTCTCTCATTACGCTACATGAACGCTCTCTCTTCTCACTCTCTCTTCTCTGCCACACTCATTCACTACATCCTCGTTCTTTCCTACTCTAAAAATTCAATCATATATTCAGATTAACATCAGCTTAGTGATCCTTTTATGCGGGAAACTCAGCTCATCTCAGAATTCGGCTTCAACAGATGCTTCTCCGGTATCCTTGATCGTGACACATATCAGCCAGAACCCCAACGTCAACGTGGTTACCTGCAATTAAAGAAATAAAAAAACGACAACTTGGAAAGCTATCGTGTAATTAATTGATTGAATAATATATCTGGAAATATACCCTACAATCTTCCCAGAAATTCTATTAGGAGCTCTAATTCAAGTCGTGTAGGTTACAAGCCTATCGTTTCTTAAATCATCACTTCAAAAATATTGAAAATCTAAACAATTCCTTTACCAGCTTGTTCAACAATCACTTATATTCATCTTTTTCTTCATCTTCCCTGAATCCAATCATAAGCTTAAATTTAAGTTTTGCAAGTGATGCTTATCGATTCTTAAACCATCACTTTAACAATATTGAAAATCTGAAAACAACTTTCCAACTTCCCAAAAATCGATAAAATTTACCTCTTATTAAATCTTCCCTGAATTCCAATCATGAGCACGAATTTAAACCTGTCTATTTATAAATCATTTCTCAAAGATATCTGGAAAAAAAAGTCTTTCCAAACTTTTCCAACAATCGACAATATTCATCTATTAATATATCTTCCCTGAATCCAATTATGAACTCAAATTTTAGTCGTGTAGGTTACAAGACTATCGTCTGTTAAATCATCACTTCAGCTTGTTCAACAATCGATAATATACCAATATACGAATTCCAATCATTGTCGTTACTTTCGCCCGATTTTCCATGAATTTTAATATTTCGGACACAAAAATAAGCTCTAAATTAGGCAAGAAATTAGGTCGTGTAGGTTATGAGCCTATCGATTCTTAAATCATCACTTCAAAAGATTGAAACTTCGTAAAAAATCACCTACTTTTGAATAATCGATTATATTTATCATTTAATATATCTCCCCGAATCAAATCATTAACTCAAGTTTAAGTTTTAGCTTATCGTAATCATCACTTCAATAGATTGGAAATCTTAACAATTTCTTACCCAGCTTGTTCAACAACCGATAATATACCAATACACGTATTCCAATCATTGTCGTGGCTTTCACCCGATTTTCTATTTATTTTGAATATTCTGGACACAAAAATAAGCTCAAATTTTGGTCGTGAAGGTTATGAGCCTATCGATTTTGATTTATTTCTCCAACAAAATTTCAAATCTGTTTTTTTATTTCCAACTTCTCCAACAATCGATAAAATTTATCTATTACTAAATCTTCTCTGAAATCCAATCATGAACTCAATTTAAATCGTGCAGGTTATGAGCCTATCGATTCTTTGACCATCACTTCAACAATATTGAAAATCTGAATGAAAAAAATATCTCCAACTTTTCCAACAATCGAAAATATTTATCTTCTACTATACCTTCCTTGAATCCAATAATGAGCTCAAATTTAAGTCACGTTAAAAGATTGAAAATATGAAAATTCTTTTACCAACTTTAATAAATCGATATCATTTATTTTTAACTAAACCTTTCCGGAAATCCAATCATGAGCTATAATTTAAGTCATGTAGGTGATTAGCCTACCGATTTAAAATTCTACCCTCTCAAGGAATTCACGCTAAAAGACTCCCACATCGACGCTTTATACTCACAAAAACTCAAGCCAAAAGCTCAAACATCCACGCGCTACCCTTAGGGTACTCAAGCTCAGAGATTTATCCTTCACGCTCTAACCTCACATGGGACTCGAGGTAAAAAATATATCATCTTCACAGGGAACTCAAGCTAAACATATACACTAAACTTAAGGTGGTTGGTCACTTTTTCGTTTGACACTTTATAGTTTGGACTCAAGCTAAAAAATCATCTTCCATGCTCTACCCTCACAGGGAACTCAAGCCCAAAGATTTATCATCCACGCTCTACCTTCGAAGGGGACTCAAGCTCACAAACTCAAAAGTTACGCTCTACCCTCACAGGGGACTCAAGCTCAAAGTTTCTATAATCACCCGCTCAGGTGACTCAAGCTCAAAAACTCTAGCAATCACGCTTTACCCTCTCAGGGGACTCAAGCTCACAAACTCCAATAATCACGCTCTACCCTCACAGGGGACTCAAGCTCAAGCTCCAGCAATTACGCTCTACCCTCACAGGGGACTCAAGCTCAAAACTCCAGCAATCACGCTCTTCCTTCACAGGGGACTCAAGCTCAAAGTTTCTATAATCACGCTCTACCCTCACAGGGGACTCAAGCTCAAAAACTCCAGCAATCACGCTCTACCCTCGCAGGGGACTCAAGCTCACAAACTCCAATAATCACGCTCTACCCTCACAGGGGACTCAAGCTCAAAAACTTCAAAAATCACGCTCTACCCTCTCAGGGGACTCAAGCTCACAAACTCCAATAATCACGCTCTACCCTCACAGGGGACTCAAGCTAAAAAAATCATCTTCCAGGCTCTACCCTCGCAGGGAACTCAAGCACAAATATTCATCTACTAGGTTCAAACTTCGCAGGGGACTCAAGCTGAAACATTCAATATCCACGCTCTACCCTCACAGGGGACTCAAGCTAAAAAAAATCATCTACCAGGCTCTAACTTCGCAGGGAACTCAAGCTGAAACATTCAATATCCACGCTCTACCCTCACAGGGGGCTAAAGCTCAAAACTCCAGCAATCACGCTCTACCCTCGCAGGGGACTCAAGCTCAAAGTTTCTATAATCACGCTCTACCCTCTCAGGGGACTCAAGCTCACAAACTCCAATAATCACGCTCTACCCTTAAAGGGGACTCAAGCTCAAACTCCAGCAATTACGCTCTACCCTCACAGGGGACTCAAGCTCAAAACTCCAGCAATCACGCTCTTCCTTCACAGGGGACTCAAGCTCAAAGTTTCTATAATCACGCTCTACCCTCACAGGGGACTCAAGCTCAAAAACTCCAGCAATCACGCTCTACCCTCGCAGGGGACTCAAGCTCACAAACTCCAATAATCACGCTCTACCCTCACAGGGGACTCAAGCTAAAAAAAATCATCTTCCAGGCTCTACCCTCGCAGGGAACTCAAGCACAAATATTCATCTACTAGGTTCAAACTTCGCAGGGGACTCAAGCTGAAACATTCAATATCCACGCTCTACCCTCACAGGGGACTCAAGCTAAAAAAAATCATCTACCAGGCTCTAACTTCGCAGGGAACTCAAGCTGAAACATTCAATATCCACGCTCTACCCTCACAGGGGGCTAAAGCTCAAAACTCCAGCAATCACGCTCTACCCTCGCAGGGGACTCAAGCTCAAAGTTTCTATAATCACGCTCTACCCTCTCAGGGGACTCAAGCTCACAAACTCCAATAATCACGCTCTACCCTCACAGGGGACTCAAGCTAAAAAAATCATCTTCCAGGCTCTAACTTCGTTGGGGACTCAAGCTGAAACATTCAATATCCACGCTCTACCCTAACAGGGGACTCAAGCTAAAAAAAATCATCTTCCAGGCTCTACCCTCGCAGGGAACTCAAGCGCAAATATTCATCTACTAGGTTCAAACTTCGCAGGGGACTCAAGCTGAAACATTCAATATCCACGCTCTACCCTCACAGGGGACTCAAGCTAAAAAAATCATCTACCAGGCTCTAACTTCGCAGGGAACTCAAGCTGAAACATTCAATATCCACGCTCTACCCTCACAGGGAACTAAAGCTCAAAACTCCAGCAATCACGCTCTACCCTCGCAGGGGACTCAAGCTCAAAGTTTCTATAATCACGCTCTACCCTCTCAGGGGACTCAAGCTCACAAACTCCAATAATCACGCTCTACCCTTAAAGGGGACTCAAGCTCAAACTCCAGCAATTACGCTCTACCCTCACAGGGGACTCAAGCTCAAAACTCCAGCAATCACGCTCTTCCTTCACAGGGGACTCAAGGTCAAAGTTTCTATAATCACGCTCTACCCTCACAGGGGACTCAAGCTCAAAAACTCCAGCAATCACGCTCTACCCTCGCAGGGGACTCAAGCTCACAAACTCCAATAATCACGCTCTACCCTCACAGGGGACTCAAGCTCAAAAACTTCAAAAATCACGCTCTACCCTCTCAGGGGACTCAAGCTCACAAACTCCAATAATCACGCTCTACCCTCACAGGGGACTCAAGCTAAAAAAATCATCTTCCAGGCTCTACCCTCGCAGGGAACTCAAGCGCAAATATTCATCTACTAGGTTCAAACTTCGCAGGGGACTCAAGCTGAAACATTCAATATCCACGCTCTACCCTCACAGGGGACTCAAGCTAAAAAAATCATCTACCAGGCTCTAACTTCGCAGGGAACTCAAGCTGAAACATTCAATATCCACGCTCTACCCTCACAGGGAACTAAAGCTCAAAACTCCAGCAATCACGCTCTACCCTCGCAGGGGACTCAAGCTCAAAGTTTCTATAATCACGCTCTACCCTCTCAGGGGACTCAAGCTCACAAACTCCAATAATCACGCTCTACCCTTAAAGGGGACTCAAGCTC
This sequence comes from Culex pipiens pallens, assembly GCF_016801865.2. NCBI lineage: Eukaryota > Metazoa > Arthropoda > Insecta > Diptera > Culicidae > Culex > Culex pipiens. Next base: position 223,264,934 of record NC_068938.1, read on the forward strand.
AAACTCCAGCAATTACGCTCTACCCTCACAGGGGACTCAAGCTCAAAACTCCAGCAATCACGCTCTACCCTCACAGGGGACTCAAGCTCAAAGTTTCTATAATCACGCTCTACCCTCACAGGGGACTCAAGCTCAAAAACTCCAGCAATCACGCTCTACCCTCGCAGGGGACTCAAGCTCACAAACTCCAATAATCACGCTCTACCCTCACAGGGGACTCAAGCTCAAAAACTTCAAAAATCACGCTCTACCCTCTCAGGGGACTCAAGCTCACAAACTCCAATAATCACGCTCTACCCTCACAGGGGACTCAAGCTAAAAAAATCATCTTCCAGGCTCTACCCTCGCAGGGAACTCAAGCGCAAATATTCATCTACTAGGTTCAAACTTCGCAGGGGACTCAAGCTGAAACATTCAATATCCACGCTCTACCCTCACAGGGGACTCAAGCTAAAAAAAAATCATCTACCAGGCTCTAACTTCGCAGGGAACTCAAGCTGAAACATTAAATATCCACGCTCTACCCTCACGGGGACTAAAGCTCAAAACTCCAGCAATCACGCTCTACCCTCGCAGGGGACTCAAGCTCAAAGTTTCTATAATCACGCTCTACCCTCTCAGGGGACTCAAGCTCACAAACTCCAATAATCACGCTCTACCCTCACAGGGGACTCAAGCTAAAAAAATCATCTTCCAGGCTCTACCCTCGCAGGGAACTCAAGCGCAAATATTCATCTACTAGGTTCAAACTTCGCAGGGGACTCAAGCTGAAACATTCAATATCCACGCTCTACCCTCACAGGGGACTCAAGCTAAAAAAAAAATCATCTACCAGGCTCTAACTTCGCAGGGAACTAAAGCTGAAACATTAAATATCCACGCTCTACCCTCACGGGGACTAAAGCTCAAAACTCCAGCAATCACGCTCTACCCTCGCAGGGGACTCAAGCTCAAAGTTTCTATAATCACGCTCTACCCTCTCAGGGGACTCAAGCTCACAAACTCCAATAATCACGCTCTACCCTCACAGGGGACTCAAGCTCAAAAACTTCAAAAATCACGCTCTACCCTCACAGGGGACTCAAGCTAAAAAAATCATCTTCCAGGCTCTACCCTCGCAGGGAACTCAAGCGCAAATATTCATCTACTAGGTTCAAACTTCGCAGGGGACTCAAGCTGAAACATTCAATATCCACGCTCTACCCTCACAGGGGACTCAAGCTAAAAAAAATCCTCTACCAGGCTCTAACTTCGCAGAGAACTCAAGCTGAAACATTAAATATCCACGCTCTACCCTCACAGAGGACTAAAGCTCAAAACTCCAGCAATCACGCTCTACCCTCGCAGGGGACTCAAGCTCAAAGTTTCTATAATCACGCTCTACCCTCTCAGGGGACTCAAGCTCACAAACTCAAAAAAAAATACGCTCTACCCACACAAAAAACTCCAACAATCACGCTCTACCCTCGCAGGGGACTCAAGCTCACAAACTCCAATAATCACGCTCTACCCTCGCAGGGGACTCAAGCTCAAAACTCCAGCAATCACGCTCTACCCTCTCAGGGGACTCAAGCTCACAAACTCAAAATATTACGCTCTACCCTCGCAGGGGGCCCAAGCTCAAAACTCCAGCAATCACGCTCTTCCCTCACAGGGGACTCAAGCTCAAAGTTTCTATAATAACGCTCTACCCTCTCAGGCTCAAAACCCCAGCAATCACTCTTTACTCTCACAGGGGACTCAAGCTCAAAAACATCAAAAATCACGCTCTACCCCCGGGCCAATCCGGGACTCTCACTAAAACATTATGTAATAACACTACATAAAGCAGAACGAAAATTCACATATTTTTCTTAACATATTCTCTAAATAAGTTTTAATTACCCATGATAAAATCTTAACAACTTTAATCTTGTTGTGAAACAACAACAGTATCCAAGAAAATTATTAGTCCTACGCAACTTCAATTCCAGCACCGGAACTACAAAAATCGAAAATTCCGTCCAACATCAGCCCGACATCGGTCCGACAGTAGAGTGTTTACTATTAAAGACTTCGTGGTAAACCGGCCCACATTTATCAGTAATTTGTTCGTCTTACCTTAGCGGGGAAATCGCTTCCAGACAGATGGCGTCTTTTTTTCTCCTTTCACTTTATTTTTCTTTCAGGGGCTACTGTAAATTTTCTGGAAAACAAAAACACTCAAACACAGCACAAGAAAGAAAAACCGCCACTCTGCCATTCCCCACAACACAGTTCGGTTGCGACCTCTCTGCCACCACCAAGGTCACAGGCGTCAGATATATTTTTCAACTCTGCTGCCACAGCTGCCACTCCAAGAAAACACCGACGCCATCATGGCGGCTGCTTATAGCCGCACGACAAACAAATCTCGCGAACGCAACCTTTTTAAATCACAAAGATTCACTAAATCTGCACTAATTACATTTCACACTCGCGATGGGAGCATTTTCTGCGCCATTGTCGTGACTTTTACCCGATTTATCCAGCGAATTCCAAATATTTCGGATACCAATAATAAGACGCGTCCTTTCAAGCCCAAGCAAAACACACGACTGATTTATTTCTCGTTTTCTCACGCACACATTCTCAACTTCTCTCTCGGCTGACCTGCTCTCTCATTACGCTACATGAACGCTCTCTCTTCTCACTCTCTCTTCTCTGCCACACTCATTCACTACACCGAGGTCATCACCGAACATCCTCACCCATCCAGAAATCACAGCATTTCTGAAAAGAAAACAAAAGAAGACCTCTTCGACGGGATAGGGAAGGGAAGGGATTGGGGTAGCTATTGTTCACTCGATTTGTTGGCATTGTGCTCCTCTTCGTCCAGTGGAAGTAAACAAATCTTCTCGACTGGCCTTTTGATCAGCTTCGTCGCAGTCTTGAGGGTGACAACACGTACGACACCATCGGCACCTGGATGGACTTTGCTGATCCTAGCTAGCTTCCAGCGCGTGGGCGGCAGATTGTCGTCGACGATTACGACCAGCTTGCCGACTTCTATCTGCACAGGTGACCGCCAACGTTTCGTACGAGCTTGCAGCTGGCTCAGGTATTCCCTTTTCCACCGATTCCAAAATAGTTGTTGTTTCTGCTGGATCTGTTGGTAATGGTTGAGACGGTTTGCAGGTATTTCCGTGTAGTCTCGGTCCGGTAGAGCCTTCAACGATGATCCAACGAGAAAATGCGCAGGTGTGAGCGGCTCGAGATCATTGGGGTCGTCCGACATTGGCGTGATGGGTCTCGAGTTCAAGCAGCCTTCTACTTGGACGAGCAGCGTGTTCATGTCCTCGATCGAGATAGGTTCGTCTCCAATGACACGCAGAATGTGGTGCTTGGCTGAGCGTACGGCGGCCTCCCATAAACCACCGAAATGTGGGCCGCTTGGTGGGCTGAACGACCAGCGAATCTCGTTGTTGGCGCAGTCCTTGAAGACCTTCTCCTGGTGCTGTTTGTCGCGAAGCAGTGTAAACAACTCGTGCAACCTGTTCCGTGCTCCGACAAAGTTGGTCCCATTGTCAGACCAGATCTCGGCGACAGGTCCTCTGCGCGAGGTGAACCGATGTAAAGCCTGCAGAAAGCGTTCCGTGGAGAGGTCCGACACGAGTTCGAGGTGCACGGCCTTGGTGCACAGGCACACGAACAGGCACACGTACGCCTTGATCGCCGTTCGCCGAGGTCCTGGGCGAACGAACACTGGGCCAAAGTAATCAACGCCAGTTTTCGAGAACGGACGCGCAACCGTGACGCGTACCGCTGGCAGATCGCCCATGAATTGTCGCACCGGCGTAGGTTTGGCCTTGAAGCATGTTTTGCACTGATGCACGATCGTGCGTGCCACGCTCCGTCCTCCCAAAGGCCAGAATCGAAGCCGAACTGTTCCCAACAGCAGCTGTGGTCCAGCGTGCAGCAGCCCGAGATGATAATATCGTAAAATCAACCGTGTGAAGTGATGGCGCGCAGGCAGAACAGCAGGGTGCTTGGCGTCCTCGGGCTCGTCAGAGTTTTTCAACCGCCCACCCACTCGAATAATGTTGTCCTGGTCTAGGTAAGGGTTGTACCAACGAAGAGGTGATTTAACAGCAACCGTTTTTCTTGCAGATAGAGCCTTGATTTCATCAGCGAATGATTCCATCTGAACTCGACGAATCAGCACGTTCTCAGTCTCCTTCAGTTCCGCCGTGGTGAGAAATCCGGAAGCACGTTCTGAGCTGGGAGTGCGGAGAAGTTTCATGAGCCGCAACCAAACGGCTGTTTGACGGATCAGCTTCGGGTACGAAGAGAATTTTGAAAAATAAAGATCGTTGAACTCCTGTACCACCGACACATTGTTTGCTGTCACCGATCGACGTCTTTCCGTTTCCGCATTCTCATCTTCAGCTGTAGATTCTGCATTCGGCCAGTGCTCTGGGCTCAAACGCAGCCAATCCGGTCCAAACCACCAGAACTCGTTGTCCACGATGTCCTGTGGAGAGATTCCTCTGGAAATAAGATCAGCAGGGTTTTGAAGTCCTGGGACGTGTTGCCAACGAAATCCTTCCGTGATGCTTTGAATTTTCGACACCCTGTTTGCAACAAACACGTTCCACGTGGTCGGGATAGATCCAAGCCAGCAGAGTACGCACGTGGAGTCCGTCCAGAAATATGCGTCCACTGGAATGTCGAGCGCTTCTCGTAGAACCTTGAAGAGCTGCGCAACCAAGACCGCTCCGCAGAGCTCCAGTCTCGGAATCGTCTGAACCTTGAGCGGGGCCACCCGCGACTTCGAGGCCAGCAGACGAACCAAAACTTCTCCCTTTGCGTTCTCGCTACGAACGTAAACACAACCACCGTAGGCCTTGGTGGACGCGTCTGAGAAGCAATGCAGCTGAACCGACGTTGCGTTAGGGATGACGACACATCTCGCAAACCGAACCGAACTGAGAACCGGTAATTGCTCCTCGAATTTCCGCCAGTTCTCACCCATCATCGAAGGCAATGGCTGATCCCATTCCAGACGCTTGCCATCGATGCCCGGCGTCCACAACTGCTGCATGAACACCTTTGCTATTGTAACCGTTGCGCCAAACCAACCGTGGGGATCGAAAATCGACGCAATTTTGGAAAGAACGTTCCGCTTGGTGAGTGGTTCATCAGGGCCCGCCTCTGGGATGGTGAACTTGAGCATGAATTCGTCCGTAGATGGGAACCATGTCAACCCGAGCGTCTTCACCGAGGGATCTCGATCCAGGTTGATACCATCGGCGCAGGGAATCGCCAAGTTATCCTCCTCCACACCATACAGAACTTCAGCACGATTGCATGCCCATTTCCGCAAACGGAAACCACAACTGACAGTCATCTTGTCCAGCTGGTTTCGCAGGTCGATCGCCGAGTCCAAGTCGTTGGTACCGGTGATCACATCGTCCATGTAGATGTCTTCGCAGGCGACCTTGGCTGCGAGCGGAAACCGTTCCTTTTCGTCCATGGCCAGCTGTTTCAACGTCCGTGTTGCCAAAAACGGAGCTGGCTTCGTACCGTACGTAACGGTGTTGAGTTCGTACGTGGAGATCGCCTCGGTGGGTGTTGGACGCCATAGAACGCATTGCAACAAACGGTCCTCCGGACAGATTCCGATCTGCCGGAACATCTTTTCGACGTCCGCAACCAACATGATCTGCTTCACGCGACAACGGTAGATTATCGACCTCAAGTCCTGCTGGATTACTGGTCCACACAGCAGAACCTCATTGAGCGACACACCAGAAGAAGTCTTACAGCTCGCGTCGAACACCACGCGTACCTTGGTGGTTGTGCTAGCCTCCCTGACCACTGGGTGATGGGGCAGGTAGCACCGTTTGGCGGAGCCCGTGTCCGTGACCTTCGTCATGTGCCCTAACTGCTCATACTCGTCCATAAAAGCGACATATTGTTCCCGGAGATGATCGTCCCTGGCTAGTCTCCGTTCCGTGCCGTAAAGACGTCTTACGGCGATATCCTTGGACTCGCCTAACCGTGACAGAGCGTCTTCAGCTTTCGGTAGAGCAACCGAATACCGTCCGTCTGTACCTCGTTGAACCGACTGTGCGTACAGAGCTTCGCAGCGTGCTTCCTCTGGCGAGTAGTTACCGGCTGCTGACTCGACCTCCTCACAGGACCAAAATCGAGCCACCAAAGCATCCAGCTTTTCCAATGCCGACACGTTGCAGTTAATCCGCGGAGACTCCCGTGAGTCTGCGCAACCGCCGCATACCACCCATCCGAAAACCGACTCGTTCAGGGCTGGCAGCTGAGATTTTCTGACCGCTTGCGAAGAAGTCAAAGAAATGCTCGATCCCAAGTACCATGTCCACACCGTTGGACATCGAAAACGTCGGATCCGCCAGTACGACGCCATCTGGTATGGTCCAACCAGTGGTGTTTATGGCCGACGTTGGTAAATTGACCGTAACCTTTGGGAGAACTAGAAATCGCATTGCTCGAGAGAAATCTGAGATCCGTGAGCAAACCGTGGCTTGAATCTGCTGCTTTACTCTTGAGATTGCTTGTCCAATCCCGGACACCGAGATGTCCACCTTGTTCCTTTTGACCCGTAGTCGCTGGCTTAATCGTTCCGACATAAAGTTGCTCTCCGAACCCGAGTCAAGCAGAGCCCGCGCTGGAAGCCGATTTCCGTTGTCATCCTCAACAACGACGACAGCTGTTGCCAGCAAAACATGTGTTGCGAAACGTTGAGCAGCGCTTGCGACTACTGTCTCAGATGAGTCCTTGACCTGAGATGAGTTTGAACCTGCTGTACCTTGAGGTTCTTCCCTGGGAGCATTCTCCCGTCTGGTAGTTGATGCAACCTTCACCTGATCCTTCCGAGGGCGGAAACAGAGAAGTGTGTGGTGTCGCGCTTTACAGTTCTGGCAAGAGTACTTCGACTGGCAACCTCTCGCAAGATGTCCAGATTTGAGACAATTGCGACACAGCGAATGCGTGCGCAGCAGAGACTCCCTGTCCGAAACCGTCATCCTCTGGAACACCGAGCATCTGTGAAGAAGATGTGTTCCCGTGCACGCTGGGCAGCGTTCTCCTGACGCTTGAGCCGTGCTGTAGTTAGTCCTGACCACCGACGGTTTCGACTTCGGTTGTTGTTGTGGTTGCTGGGATGTACTTTTTGTGTAAGTCGACTTCGGCGGCAACGACTCGAGCACACGACTACGCCGCTGCAAGAACTCCAGCATGTCCTTAACCGTGTCCTGCTCCTTGGTAGACGAATGTTCCTCCCAGCCTCGCCGTGATACCGGGTCAAGACGATCCGTCAGCATGTGCACCAGAAGCAAGTCCTTGTAGTCGCCTGGTTGTACAATCTGGTCCAAGGATTGGACAACCTTCTCAAATCCTTGGATGAGATCACGCAACTCCTCAGAAGATTCTTTGGACATGGCTGGCAGTTCGAAGAGATGCTGAATTTGACGCTTCTTCATTTGCTTGCTGTTGTTGTAATAGTTTAGCAGATCTTCCCAAGCTAACTGGTAGTCCGCGTTGCTCATCTTGAACTTGTCTACCATCGTCGCAGGTTTGCCAAACAAACAACCCCTCAGGTACTGTAGCTTTTCCACACCGGACAGGTCGTTCCGCCAGTGGATGAGCGACGTAAACAGATCTCGGAAGCTAACCCAATCGTCGTCATCTCCGGTGAATGTCCGCAGTTGGATCTGAGGTAACTGCACATGGTTCAAGTTCTCGCAACCTAGCGTAACGTTAGGCTGATCCGACGTGTGGTCTTCGCGCTCCCTGAGCCTCTCCAAAAGAAACGATTTGGCCTCCATGTAGCTCAAGTTGAAAGCCATCCGGGCAGATTCGTAAAAATCCTCCGCTTCAAAGAACTCGTCGTGAGAAGTGATATCAATGAGGGTTTCGCAAAAAGTCTCATAGATGTCATTGATAATTTCCAACCGAACGCTGACATCGCTGGCCGTAGCGGTGTCCTTGAAGTCCTTGATGAACGTCTCAATGTCGCCAAGAGTTGATTGAGTGTCCTTCAACTGAGCCTTGAGCCGTTTCAGCGACGGTGTCTTCGCGCTGTCCGCTTTCACTTTCGGAGGCATCGTGTTGTGTTTGAGGTGAAATTAAAGAAGAGATGCGTGGGTGTAGTACTCCGTGGTTGGGTCTTGCTTCGCAAGACATATACCAGCTTTACCTGTGGAAACAGTAAGCCGCACCTCCCAACCAGTACCAACGCAGCAGTCGTACACGTGGCAAATCGTCAACAACAGCAACTCGAAATCAACAACGATGTTCAGGCAAGCGAAGAGGATAGAACGAGCATGTAGTATCAAACAAGAACGCTTCGGCCGGACATATACGTGTAGCTTTACCTTAAAAAACAAACACGTCAGCTGGCCGGCGAGCGATCGTCCCAAAATCCAAAAATCAGTCGAACCAATGACGTCACATTCAAACAGCAGCAACTCAATCAGTGTGTGCGGGGGCGAGGTGAAGAGGTACAAAACGCAGAGGTGTAGTATCAAAAGAGAGAGGCCTCGGCAGGCCATATACTATTAGTTTACCTGGAGAAACTAACAGCGTCGCCGTAACCGTAGCGAAATTCCAAAAAAACCAACCGCCCTCAGGCGTATAGGGATGCGTGGCAAAAGGATGAGTCGAGTCGAAGAGGATGAAATACTTTTAATTTGTGTGTATTTTCCGTGAGGCTTCGGCAGAGACATACACTGCTCTTTATCACTCACCCGGGAGACCCCCCACCGCTGGGATGGGCACACTGGCCGACGGTGCAACGCCGGCGGTGTAATCAGCCGATACCGTCACAGCTGTCAACGCGCGCAAAGAGGACGGAAAAAGTGTGTGTGTGGCCACCAGTGTAAACACGCGCGCTGTTCGTTCACCATTTTTCACCTGGGAGAGTGCAGACGTTTTTGGACGAGTTGGAGGAGATTTTGCGGATTATTACGGAGGAAAAGTAAGAGTTGTAGTTTTTAATATTGAAATTTATTGAAACAGTGCAACCTAGAAAACCTGTAAGTAGAAGAAAACAAAATTAGTGCAGTTTAAGAAGAATTTAAACACTAGATACTTACCAACAGCGAAAAGGTCCCGCGAGCTGCTCTGCCGTTTCGCACCGTCACTTGGGGCGAATCTGTACTTCGGTGATCCGTGAGTAAATCTGAAAATAAAGAAGAAAAATAGTTAATTAATAAATTACACCTTCTGGAACAGGAAGAGAGCAAGAAGGAGGGAAAGGAAGAGGAAGTGGAGGAGTTGTGAAGGAAAGAGGAAAAGTTAACGTAGGAAAGGAGACCAATTAAGTAAGTTAAAGGGACCAAAAATGTAAACTTAAAAACTAAAATAAATACTTACTTGCAGTTTTGTAGCTGCTTGAAACGCTGCTTAACAAAAAGTTGGGGTTTTAATTACCGACCACCCGAACACTCAGATCGTTGTTTGTCGTAAATGTATGAAAAGTTCCCAATCATTTGATTCCAATATTGTAAGAAAACTAAAATGTCGAGTATTTTTTTCAAGAATACAAAGTTTTGTGATATTTTTTTAGTATTTTCGAGAAAATATTTTTTTCCTTTATGAAAAAAAAACAAATTATGAAAAATACCGTTTTGTTGATACCAATAATATAAAAACAACTTTTTGGAATTTTAGAAAACACGTAGTTTTGTGATTTTTCAAAAATATTTTCGATTGTTTACTACTTTTGAATTGCTTGGAAAATTTCCGATCGTTTTATACCCATACAGTCCCGACTCTATTATTCGATGGAATCACGAAAAAATATATTTTTTTCTTTGTCTTATTTTTGATTGTCGAGCTTAAATATGACCCACTACTGCTCTAAAGTGATTGAGAAATTTTGAATCCAAGATGCCGGCCAAAATGGCGGCTACGAAATTCTGGAGAATTGCATTTGGTCATTTTGAATGCAATCAACCAATTAAATATTATTTAAATGGAGGCAGAGAACTCGAATTTGATGTTAAAAGTTAGAAAATGAAAAAAATAAGATTTTTTTTGTTCGTGATAAAAAAAACCTTCGGATAATCGAACTTCGGATAATCGAGTCTGGACTGTATTGCAATAGCTAAATTTTAAAATATTTTTTTTAGAGGATACGTATTTTGTGGAAATTTTGATTATTTTCTAAAAAGTATTGTTACCTGGGAAATACATGAAAAATCTCTAACAAATAATAATAATATTGCAAAAAACCTAAAACGTTGAGTATTTTTTTCGAAAATCTACGTATTTTGTGAAAATTTCGAGTAATTTCAAAAACTTGCATTACTACCACGCAATGTGTGAAAAATTCCCGGTCATTTGTTACCCATATTGCAATAATTGAAATTGTAAGTATTTTATTTCAAAAATACATAGTTTTTTAAAAATTTAGAGTATTTAAAAAAAGTATCATTACCTGGTAAATCTATAAAAAAATCCCGATCCTCATTGCACAATACGTATTTTGTGAAAGTTGCGAGTAATGTCAAAAGCTTGTATTTTTACCATCGCATTGTATGCAAAATTACCGATCAGTTGATACCCGTATTTCAATAACAAAAAAATGAAATTTAAAGATGTATATACGTGTTTTTGTGATTCTTTTATTTCGAGGCATGCAAATCCGGGTCATGACTGTAAAGATCCGAAGTTGATTTAACTTATTCTCAAAGCTTTTGCAACATTTTGAAAACCCCAATATCTTTTTGCCACAGCTTCCAACACTCTGCTTTTTTTATGTCGTCATTGTCGTGCTAACTTGTCGCACGTGCATTTTAGGCCATATTGATTTAAGAACGCATTTTTTCTCGTAACGTCAAAAAGCGACGTGCGACAAGTTAGCATGACAGCGTTGATGTCAAAAGTAAGGGAAGTTCGTGAATTTCGTGTGTTAACTTTTTGAGCAACTGTAGATTTTCTAATTTTTTTCCATAACAAACATTCAACATCGTTAACTTTTGCCCTGTAGGGAAAAAAAAAGATATTGGGTGTTTAATTTTTTAACAGTAGCTCGCAGCATCTAACTGCTACAAATTATTTTGCAAATTTACCAAGAGATTTGGATTTTATGAATGTTAACAAAAATGCTAGCAATTATAAAATTTTTGTTTTGTTTTTCAACCACAAACTTCTATGCCCGTTTCAACCCATTTTTGGTTAGAAGTGAGGAAGGCATCAATAACATATCGTCAGCTGCGTGCTATCTTGTGACAACAACCATTTAGTACTATTCGAGAAAATCGATTTTTAAAGTTTGATGATAAATATTTTCAAAACTATGAATGGTTTCCAAAATCGGGTTAAAGCATCTTGTAGTGTTTGTTAAGTATAGCAAAACGTCATCATTAACTCATTTTCGACCAAAATGGTCTATGTCACAAGATAGCACACAGCTGACGATATGTGGATTGAGTAAGTTTTTTTTAAATGTTTTCTTTTATTTTTATAGACATTTACCAAACCTGACTTGAAGGTTGAGCTGTTTTCACATTATTTGAAGCTTCAAACTCATATCGCAATTTATATTGGCTCATTAAACTGCTCTTTCATTGTATCAGCAGATCCATTCCAGTTGATAGCATAACTCTCATAAAGTGTTGCCTTAGTACCAAATTTAACGGGAGCTTTTTTATCTTCTTGCACATGGTGTTACTGCTGCCAACAATCCAATGTGTCATTTTAATGTTGAATCATAATTTACGCTGACGTCGGACATCCGAAGTGTGCAATTTAATGGCTTGCGTTGGGGTTACCAAAAAAAAAAAAAAAATAGAACAAATATATTCAAAAAAACGCTCAACTCCCCAATCACAGTAGCCTCAAAGAGGCATCACACCGGAACGAACCGGTCCAAGTCAGAACGCTCTAGAATTTCCCACACTGCTCTGCCACTGGTGAAAACCCCCAAGCCTGCTTCGATCAATATCGCGGCAGTTGTTGCTGTTGTTGGTGTATCGTTACGACAAGTGTAGCAACAATTTTACAACGCAAACAAAGATGACGTATGTAATGTGGCCTGCTTTGATGGCGACAGCAGCAGCACCGGGTTGTGTAACCGGTGCATTCCTTTGCGAGCTGTGTGCCCAGTCATGGCCTGCTAGTTGTATTAGCAAGCAATTAAATGTTCTTGACGAGCAGATTGCTTCGCGGGGCAAATTTGCTACAAATTGTGGCAAGTTTAAGGAATTAAGCGCTGTGAACAGGTACAAATCTCACGACAAAAGGCTGTGGGTCAAAAATCATGAGCGGCCTAAATGGTTAATAACGCTTTTTGTGGTTTTCAATTTCGGCAGCATCCGTTTCGATGGCAATGTTAGCGTTTTTCCTTGGCTTTATTTGCTCCAGAAACGAAGAACATTTTGTTACACGGTAAAAAATTTACAGATGTTTGTCGTCAAATTAAAGCCAAGCAAGCACACCAACTTTTATTTTTTGCTGTGCACCATGGGAATCGTCGAAATATCGAACGAAGCGTGGCGGAAAAATTAAGCCAAGCGATTAATGACCCTTGCGCGGATCGACGTATCGACAGAAGCTCGAAACCGAAATCTCACGACCAATTTACGCGGTCGACCTTGCCGCGGTCGACCCGGTCTCGTGTTTGTGTTCCCAATTCTACGAGAAGAGTTCAAACAACAAAACGAGTATGAGATGGCGAGAGCGTTGCCGTCAGACGAAGTGGGATTTTTTAGCCCATATTTATTCTACATATCGTGCTACGCTGACCCAGACGGAGAGCATATTTGGCCGCCGATGTCGTCACGCTCGAGGGAACCGCACTCTTCCGACTCCGGAATTGAGTGTTCACTTTGCGTGGTGGTCATCCCGCTGAACGACCCGCAGCATATTCTCGCGGGTCGGTCAACATGGTCAACATAGTAGGCCGCAGAGATGATACAACGTGCGTGAAGATGTCCAACAAACAAAGGGGTTTCACGCAGTAGGCCATGTTACTGATCATATCTGTCTGTGCCAAGCAAATTTGGAATGTGAAAAAATAGTCTGCAAAAAAAGAGAGAAGTTTTATTTGGTTGTTCTCGGAACCCGCCGCAGAACAAATATGTAGAAAACACGCATACGAGGGGAAAGGGGAACGAACAACTCGGACGACGAGAGCGCAGATAAAAAGTAACGATTACGGGGTCTGGGTGCTCTTTCCTTTTTATATTATGGATTTTAACCATGTTGATGGCCACATCAATGAAAAAGAAAAAAAAACACTCGAGAGTACAAAAAAGTAAAGCCAACATGCGTTGTGATGGCGGTAATAAAATTCAATTAATTATTCGTAAGTTTTGAAGATTGTTTATGGTTGGATTTGGAGTATCTGCAAATTCAGTGGTTATAGCTTGTTTTGTAAATATTTGCTTGTCGGGCTGGAAATGTCTCTTTCTACGCTTTAATTTGTCGAGTTGTGATTTTATTGGCTGAAATTTGATTTACCAGATACGAAGTGTGAGTTGGTATTTATTTTTCGTTACATTTATTTGGAAGAGAAAGTAAAGGTCAAACATAATAAAATCGATCAAAGGTTGCTGCTCACAATAACTTGAGAACTCAAGCTTGACCAATTAAAAACAGTAATTGGATTAATTTCGGTATAATACTGTAGGAAATGCTTAATTTTGACCCTCTAACTTCGAATACGTGTAAAAAAGGTGAATTCAAAGTGATGCCTCAGAGCATCACCATGAAACGAACATTTTGTTATCTTTAATGCTCGTTTTTTTAACTTATTGGTTCAGTTGTTCAAAAGTGCATTGAACCATGTTACAAACTTTATGTTTTCCCAATAATTTCCACTGAATAAAAATTTGTATGTGCTCAAATCTGATTTCAGATCATTTCTGAACATATTCTATAAATAAAAAGGTCTGGGCTTTGAGTTTTGAAATATTGGAGGAATACTTGAATAATATTTGAATTTCTTTGAAATGAGGTATTCCAATATTTAGCTCTGAATAGATATTGTTATGCACTAAGCTATTTTGTCAAGTACTGGAATTTTCTTTTTAAGGCCGTTGCAAAAAATGTCATAATTTTGGGATCAGGAGGCAACATATTTTTTTCTAAAAGCAGAATAGAATAGAAATAGTGCAATTTCAAAAAGTCGTATTTAAAATTAAAATGTCGTTTTGACGGTGTTTAAACCAAAAAGCATGTCTGAAAATATTTTTTCGGATTCCTCGGACAATTTCACGTATGATTGTGTGAAAAATAAAAAAATAAATGTCGACGTGTACAGTCCTGAGACGTGATAAAAAAAATCTGTAATGAAAATAAGTTCTATCACTATCTAAAGCATAAAAAAGCTCATATCACCCGATTCAAGCATTCCTAGCATGCATTAAATAATTAAAATCAAATTTACCGCCAGTGTTTTATGCGTTAACTTTGACATAATTATCAAAGTTTGCCCGAACAGAGATAGTAATTTCACCCCCAAACATAGTGAAAACAAGCCACACCGCCCTTTTAGCATCCCACATTCCGAGAGCCCACACAACAACACGGACCTCTTCGAAAATGCTAAAGTACGACTTTAGAGCAAAACAAACACCCCCGCAACACACACAGTTCCCCAAAGTACCATAACTCAACCGTTTCGCCCGAGATTTACAAACTCACTAATTTCATTTAAAATTCAAAGACTCATTCCCGGTGCCGCCCGTCCTTTGCGTTGGAGGTCCGGACCGACGGCGGAACTTGTGCGTAGCAGCACCCCTTCTTCCTAATTGACAAAGTTTGGCGCGGCTTTCGGGTTTGATGATGATGACGATGATGACGATGGCATCACTGGCAGTGGTGGTTTATTTCTTTTTTTAAAGCGAGAAACACGCACTTTTACGCAGCAGCCAGGGCCAAGGCGAGTCCTGAAGAAGGACCAACTTTTTTCTCTTAATAAACCCACGCGACGTCTTCGGGTAGTGAAAGTCTCGTCAAAAATTAACCTCTTGAGCAAAGGTCAAAGGTTTCATCAGTTAGCTACCTCAGGTCAATTAAAATAAGTTGTTGCCCATCTAGTGCTCCTTGGCATCTTCTAACGCGAGTGGGAATCAATGCCTACTAATTTGTGTTGCCATCTTTCTTAGTAATGGGTATAGTGAGAGTATAGAATTTCAAGATAAATTTCAAGTTCTAAATTTAAATTGAGCAACAGGCTGCAAATTCAAACCATGCCAGGTGTGTAATCCTCAAGAAGACGATAAAGCTTTCCCTTTTAATTACAATCCCAAGCCTTTGCGAGCGAGTGAGTTTGTTATATAGCATATAAACATAGTCTCAGGGTGGTCTTTATTTGCAAGTAATTTACACCCAACAAGTGGTAGTGCTTCTGGCTTTTTATAGCATCTTCTCCAGCAAGAAGGAAGAAACAGCCTGATCCATAGATCATTTCACTTAAAAGTTTTCCCAAGAAGCTTTCCAAGCCCAGCGCGCGAAAGACAAACCAAAGCAAATGCGCCAAAATTTCAAAACCTGGGGCACTTTCCGGCTGGCCGGTCACAGCAACCAGTGACTTTCCCATGCAACATTTATGAAGGACACTTGAGACGGGTAGCGTGAGCAATAAGTGTGTATATTTCTCCGAGATCGGAATGAATATTTAATCGCACAATTTTCTCGGTCCGTCCGACCCCGAATACGATGACGACAACGGCCGGAGGAATCCCACACCTACAAGCGAACGGTACACCTTCTGGGGATACACGGCACCGACGACAACACGGCCTGCAGGCCAACAACACTTTTGTGCGAAACTGTGAACCGAAGCAACCCATGCCCCCCGACGTCGAAAACAACAGCGGCAACATCGTACAACATTCAATATGAATACAGCAGGCGATGCTTTTCCGTAAGGTTTCCTCTCAAAATTAAATGGCAGGATGAGACATGTGTTTGGCCAACACACGCACACATTCTTCTGCCATAATATTTTGCACCATAAATGTTCGTCAACATCACACTCATAGAGAGAAAGAGAGGTTATCTTCTGAACCAGCAAACAAGAGCATCTACTGTTGAGCCATTTTCACAAAAGGCGTAAATTTCGCCTATAACAATTAGTTGTGATTAGGCCATGGATTCTGTGCGGTTATAGTATCGCTAGTAGGCGGTGGAAAATGAATCTGTTTTCCCCTCAGAGGATCGCATTATGTGGAAGCTAAAGAGCGTGTCATGGTGAACTTTGCCATGCTGACTGCTGATAGTGGCGTTATGTGGATATTTAAAACTTTGGATCAAAAACCCACACTAAATCTGCGAAATATAACCAAAAAAATTCTCAGCACTTCAAGCTGGCTAGAACGATTTGAGTGATTTGAGTCTCATTCGACTCATTCCCATACCTAGGTATTGAATTGTCTGAAGGTTCGATATGTTGTGTTTTCGAAAATATCTGGATGTTTGATGAGTGGCCATTTAGTTATCGCAGTTTTAGTGAAAAATGTTTTCCACAAAAGCGACTAAAATGGATAAACTGTCCAAATTGACCAAAATGGGCAAAACGATCAAAATTACCAAATTGAACATTATGACCAAAACGATTAAAAAGAACAAAATGATCAAAATGGCCGAAACGACCAAAACAGCCAACATTTCCAAAACGACAAAAAAAGACCAAAATGGATAAAATAACCAAATCGACCAAAATAGGCAATACGATCAAAATTACCACATCGAACAATATGACCGAAACGACCAAATCGGCCAAAATGAACAAATTGACTAGATCGACCAAAATGATCAAATCGACCAAAACGAACAAAATGACCAAATCGATCAAAATAGCCAAAACGAGCAAAATTTTCAAAACGACCAAAATGAACAAATCGGCAAAAAATACCAAAACAACAAGAACGACCAAAATGGATAAAATTACCAAATCGACCATATTGGGCAAATCGGTTAAAATGACCAAATCGAACATTATGAGCAAAACGAACAAATCGGCAAAAATTACCAAATCGACCAAAACGACAAAAATGATCCGTAACGGCCAAAAAGACCAAATCGGCTAAAACCACAAATACGACCAAAATGGATAAAAATTTACAATTCGACCAAAATGGGCAAAACTATCAAAATTACCATATTAATTATGACCAAATCGGACCAAATCGACCAAAACGAACAAATCGGTAAAAATTACCAAATTGACAAAAATAACCAAAACGAACAAAATGTTCAAAATGGTCGATACGCCAAACACAGCCAAACGTCCAAAATTATCAAATCGGCCAATATTCAGAACAACTAAAATGTTCAAAACGACCAAAATGACCACATTGGCCAAAACGATAAAAACTACCAAAATAGATAAAATTACCAAATCGACCAAAATGCGCAAAACGATCAAAATTAACAAATTGTACGTTATGACTAAATCGGACAAAATGACCAAATCGACCAAAACGAACAAAGTAATAAAAATGACCAAAATGGCCGAAAATATCAAAATGACCAAATCACCCAAAATATCCAAAACCACCAAAATGTTCAAAACACGACCTTAAGGTGAAACGTGAAGGCAATCTTGACTTCATATGTATTAGTGCATTTTGATAATGTTAGTTTGATGATCATCATCGATGACGTCACTGATGAATTAGTATTAGTGATTCCGTATAGTGGTAGTAGTGTACGCAAAAATTCTCGCTTCACATTTCAAAAGAGGTTTTGTAGAAATAAAAACATGCTGCAATATCATTTAAAAGAGGCTAATTTTGTATGATGGTAAATTTCCATTATGGAATTCTTTAGAAATCTTTTTGATTTTTTGAATGGATTAACCCTCTACCGCCCAATTTTTTTTTCGAAATTTTTTATTTTGCCCTTGTTTAGGAGGTCATTTAGAGCAACTTTTGTTTTACGAAAAACTATACTTCTCTTGTTTTATGCTAATCATATTTTGTTTTTAGTATTTAAATTTGCTTTTATTTTGTTTAGTTTATCTTTGTTTTTGGTAGTATTTGGCCTATTCTACCACCTCCTATCATTAAATTTTGCCTTTCTAATTTTATCATGTATTTACAGTCACTTTTTAAATGTTTTGCTTGTTTTCATTTTTTTGCTCTGGAATGGCATTATTATCATTTAAATTGTAAAAAAATGCGTAGTGGCATAGCCTGGGACACTACAAAAATGACTGAATACTACTTTTTACTTAAAATATAGGAAATGTTATTAAAAAACACCAAAATGGAGGAAATGTTATTAAAAAACAGCCAAAGTTGACCCCTGAAAAATGTCATTTTGGAAAACATTGGCAAAGTCACATAAAACAAGTCAAACTTCCAAACGTTACATTTTCAAAAAAAATAAGAGTTCTTCTTTCCAATGCATTTTAAATATCAAAAATTGGATGAAACTTTGATTGTTGCCGATTTTTTAGATCGAAGCCCGTTTAGAGGCGGGGTTGGGTTAATCCGTAGAAATGTGATAAATATAGTAAAGCATTTGGTTGAACTCGTTTGATGTTTCTAAAAAAACCATTTATTTTTCATTTATTTCATATGTTTTGTAACTGTCATTTTCTGAAGCCAGCATGGACTAGAAATAAAACCTACAAAGGCAGATGGGAACGCAGTAAGAAATAAACTTTTGGAGTGTTAACTGTGATCATTATTACCAAGTCGTAATCGCTCTGGCTGGTAAGGTCAACAGCAAATGCCTTGTCACTTCCGGTTATTCCTGTGGATACGGCTGCTCGTTGTACCATCAGCTTCTGCTGCTGCCGGTACGCGTCCATTCGTGGCTCGCGCAGTTCGTCGAGGGCTTTGATGGTTTCGCGGGCACCTTGCTCGTTGAACTCTTCGACGATGAGAAGGCGTCGCTTGGGCAGGAATCGACGCCGGTAAAGGGAGCTGACTCTGGTCAGGAGGAATCGCGGGAAGTAGTAGCAGATAAAGAGGGCGATGCAGAATCCAGTGGTGGCCTCCCGGTAGGCGGTTAAGAAGAAGATTGCGCCGATCGCGGCCAGTCGGAGGCGCCACTTGAGGAGGTTCTTGCTGCGCTGGTTCTTTGGAGGACCCATCCGGTAGCACACGACGAAGCTGATGAATCCGGTCACGAGGACGTACCAGAACACGTACACCTGGTACGTGACAAAGATCAGTCGCAAGTTGTCGAACAGCATCAGGGCAAAGTAGAACCCGAGCGTCCATCCTCCTAGCATTACGCCGTACATCATCGGCTTCCGGAGAAAGATCTTGCTGGTCAAATAGACAACCACGAAAAGCTGGCGAAAATGCCGATAGTTTAACCGCCAACGAAAACACAAACACCCCCGCCGCAAGCAGAATAATCCGCCAAAAGTCTGCCCGGATCAGGTTCAAACCGGATCACGAACGCCTCGCCGGAAACGGCCCCGATGCAGCTCTGATTGAACGGATCCAGCTTAATTACCTTCTTCCGGCTGTTGGACGGAAAGTTGAGCGAAAGCAGACTCTGCACCGTTTCGTGATGCGCCCGGACTTTCTCCGGGTTGCCGTCCTCGTACTGGCTAAAATCGTCATGGTCGCAGTTCAAAATGACCGTCTGGAACAACCGCCCCAACTGCTTGTCCTTCCCCCGGTAGCAAAAGGTACCCAATCCCGGCCGAACAATCCGGTTCGGGTCAGGTAGGTCCGCGTTGACACCATCCGGATCCAGATAGTGCACTAAAAATAGAACCACTTTCGTAACTCTTCCAAAAAAACAAACTATAAAAACAAATCCAAACTCACCTCCCACTCCTTGAGTGGCCGCCCAGATGGGACAAGTGCCGGGTAGAAGCAACAACGATGCCAAAAAGCACAGCGGAAGATGGATTTGCGCCCCCGAGAGGGAAGTTAGCTGGCCGCGATTTTATTTTCGAGGATTTTCTTTTTTTCTTGCGTTGCACGGGTGGACGAATTATGAAAAATGAAAACAAACAGAACTGTCAGTGCCAAAAGTGGCCGGTCGGCCTGTCAGAGAAAAGTGTTGCCAAAATTCAAAGAGCTTCTAGCATAAACTTTCACTTTGAATTACTTTCCACTAATTTGTTTGGTTTTATACTCTTTACATGTATTTTAGATATAGGAAAACAAAATTCATTAATTTTATAGACTTTTTACGACATTTAGGAAGACAAAGTATCCACTAATATCAGTATCAAAATATTTAACTATCAAAAATCGTAATACGATTTCTGGCAACACGATGTGATTCGAATCATGATGATTACCAATACTAATGTAACTGATGGTTGTGTTAAATCGTGTCAAACAAGAGAAAAATTTGCTCGCGGAAATTTTCAACTCGCAAGTTTAGGAGGACGATTTTCGCGAAATTGTCCGTTTTGGTAAAATTGGTGGTGATCAGCTGACGCTCCTGGCTGCAGCACGTTTGGGGATCAACAATTTATTGAGGTAAAGTGAAGAAAATTGACGTTTTTCAGTGATGTAATTTTTGTATGGGAAACCCAAAGTGTTAGAAAACAGGCAAAATGTGTGGAAAAAATACCCGTTTTGGACGTGATTGCTTGTGTTTTTGATTCTTGCAACTGTTCTGTTTACGATGATTAATTTACTGTATATGCTGCGTGACTCATTTGGGATTAATTTTCGAATTTCTCAAAAGGTACCAGATTTCCACTGGTTAAGGGGGAACAAAAAACCCATCATTTTAAAGGTGGAACAGGACAGTTCATCAACCATGTTTTTTCGCCATATTCGATGATGGCACGTTACACCTTAATGACTAAATCGGACAAAATGGATAAAAAAAACTAAATCGACCAAAATGGGCGAAACGATCAAAAAATTCAAATTGAACCAAATTGACCAAAAAGAACAAAATAATAAAAATTACTAAAACGGCTTTATTGTTTAAAAGTGGTTAAAATATGTATGTTTGCTTTTTCGAAATTTTAGGCATGGTTCGAAAGATAGGAAAATGTCACTGAGATTCAATTTCTTAACATTGAAAATTTGGCAAATAGTTGCGTCAGTCGTCATTTGTAAAACTGAGGCTAATTAAAAAACACTAAGTGAATTTAAGATTGCTCAGCCACACGAAAATAATATTTTCAGAAATGTTTAGTGTTCCATATAAACATTATATAAAAAAAATAACTTTTCTGCGAATCTGGGATAAAATTCATTTTATAGTGATCCCATTCAACATTACACAACGATTGTTTATTTCGGTCACGGACCAAGTATGCCTTGGAATTCGCACTATTTTCCACTTTCATCCAATTAAGCAACTGCTGGCCTGCTCGCTCTTGTGGTGGGCAGTAGAGGTGGTTGCGACGAGGTAATCGTCATGGACTACTTGATTCTTCCATTTGCACGTCCACAAGCACCTTCACCAGGAATCAGGGTCCCAACTCTCCTCGAAACTCTCCTGTGCTGTGGACATTCTTTTCCCCTTTATTTCTGAAAAGAAAAATGAGAAAAGCGGAGAAAGTGTGCGAGCTCGACCGACGTGGAAAATTGTGTTTTAATTAATTAAGCAATTACTACTGACTAATGATGACGTGACTGGTTTAATCCAATTGCGTCGGTTTTGTAGCCGGCCGGCCGGGGCGGTCATTGTTTGATGCTGTCGGGGTGTTCATGGTGGTTGCTGGTGATAATGACCCGGACGATGGTGTCGGTAATGATGACACGTGAGGGTGGTGTGAAATGGAATTGTTGTGTTTTTGTTTGGTGGTTTTGTTGTTGAGGCGATGAAACCAACCACGATTGTTGGTTTATGCTTTCTTTTTTTTTTCTTTCGTTAGGATGAGGAAGAGGAGCATCCCCACGTGATTACCATCGGAGATGAAGTGCTCCCGGGTGTGCTGCCATGTCGCTCCGTCCCCTTGTCATCAATTTCAATTTCAGCAACGTTGTTGTTGCTTCTGTGGTTGTTGTTGTGTTAGGAAAAAAAAAGTTGCGACTCAGGTGGAAAATCATCGAGCCACACACAGCTACAGGTGCACACCGAGTGAGAGTGAAAGAGAGAGAGAGAGGACTCAGTCAGGATGCTGTTCTAGGATATTGCTGCAAAGCTCTCGTCACACAGCATGTTCACAGGAAATGTAGGTCAAACTAGGGAAAACTGTTACACGGTGGCTCTGTACTGAGAATGTGACGAGATGGGGTTTGGGTTGGTGTGTGTGTGTTTTTCTAGGAAAAATATTGGAAAACGAGAAATTGCAATCAAATCAAATTGGAAAAGTTTAGCCCAGAAACCTGTAAAATAATTGAAATTTACTACTCAAATGCATGAGTAAGCCGAATCTCTTTAAATATATCACGTGTAATGTTTGGAAGATTGCTGTTTTCTTGCTAATTGTTTTTTTTCTTGCAAATTAAAAAGATTGTTTTGAATTCGAACGGAACAGCTTGGAATCACACCAAGCTCATTTGAGGAATGTTCAGAATACTTTAAAAAATAGTTTTTTTTGCTCTTTTAGAGTGTTATGATTTTTTCTTAATAAAAATGGCTAAAAATCGAAAATTGGTTTGCTTCCTAAATTTTTTTTCAAATATTTTCTACTTAACAGCAATTATTTTTTCAAATAATTTCCTAAAAAACATTTTAAGTGTTATTGAAATTAAAAAAAATCGAGAACGTGGTTTAGGAATGGTCCCTGAACACAACACTTCAATGGTAATTTATCAGAACAAATTTCATTTCCAAATGAAATTTCAAATACTCTTCAACAATATTTTCGGAAATCATAATTTAGTAAAATTCGTAATTTTCTGGGAATAACAAGGTAGTCCGATATCGGTTGAAAACAGGTCTTAAGAACGCAAAGATCAGAAATTTTGCTTTCAAAATACAGAGTTACGAAAATTTTGAGTATTGTATTTGAGCATGGAAGTTAAAATAACATGGATTGTCATCTAAACAGTTTCATCACATGTTTCATCCTTCCCTTTATGTAAATGAACCGTTTAAGTATACGGGTGTAATTATTTCAACACAAATTGTTATAACCAATCGTTTGCCTTCAGGAGGAGACGCCTTCTCTACGAAACTGGAAACCCCCACTCAGGGAAAACCCACCCATCAGTTTGTTCAGTTTACCGGAAAATCATCCTCACCCCACTTCTCTCACCCCAAACCCACCCCAACAACCCTTGAAGCGGCAACTATTCAAAGCAATTACGGAATGATATCGCCAAAAACGGAGAAATCGATTTTCGTCATTTGCTCTGCAGCTAGGTCCGTTGCTCTGACGAGGACCTGACCTGGCCAGGGCATTCAACAAGCTCCATTCACCCCGCAGCCCTTCACGTGTGGGTTTCCTCCTTCTCGATTTCCCCCCTAGATCCGACACTGCTGGGCTGGCTGGTGTTATGTTTCTCGTTCTCGTTCAACAGATGAGCCGAGGAGCGAGCTGCTGCTGTGAAACGACCTCAGCAAGCCATGGCCGACGAAGGTATATCGCTCACACAGCCTGCTCGGTTTTCTCACTTGCATTGCAAAATGCAACAGTGCAAAATGATGGCTTTTTCAACTTTTTGTCTGTGTGTCTTCTTTTGTTTGGCGTAATGGCGAAAAAATGCTACAGGAGGATTGTTCTCCCATTTTGTAGCTCTCTATTCTTACTCTTTTTCGAAACTTCCGGCAAAACTATCCTTTTCGAAGTGGTCGTCGTCGTCGCCGTCATCGTTATCCCGTATCGAACTTTATGGAGTGATCCGACAGGGTCGGTTTAAAGTTTCCAGACAGGCTTTTGTGCAGAACCACGCTGGTGAAAGCTTCCAGCAAGGACTGTGTGCACTTGGAAACGAGGGCTTTCACGTGTGATTATCGATTACAACCGTGCAGAGCAGAGCAGTAGAGAAGAGCTGCCACGAGCGCAACCCATTTTGCATATATCTGCACATTCAGGGTCTTTCTTTCTCCGGCGATGATCGAAGCAGGCTTTCAACGGAGTGGTGGTTCAACTCAAAATTCGCTTCCGTTGCTTTGGCGGTCTACTGCGATTGAAATTTACGAGCCCAGGATATGATGATGATGATAATGTATGAGCTCTTGTTATACACTTTCATTAGATTTTTTTTCAACATTCCTTGCTCAAACTGTCCACTCGATGGTAGAGCTTTTCTGAATCGATTGGTTTTGTCCCCCAGAATGCGGTGCCATTGTGTGTTGACTGCCGAGGGGGCCGAGGGCGGTGACTTTCGCATGACCGTGCTTTCATAATGGCGGAAGAAGTTGTTGGAGGACATGTTGCGAAACGACGACGACGACCGATGGACAACCAGAGAGGACAGTGGCATATGACTTTCGATGACCCCCATACGCACACGTAAGCACGCACTTTGAGGTTAGTTCTCTAGCAAATTGCAGTATTTTTTTTTGCTTAAGACTAAAGACTAAAGACTAAAGACTAAAGACTAAAGACTAAAGACTAAAGACTAAAGACTAAAGACTAAAGACTAAAGACTAAAGACTAAAGACTAAAGACTAAAGACTAAAGACTAAAGACTAAAGACTAAAGACTAAAGACTAAATACTAAAGACTAAAGACTAAAGACTAAAGACTAAAGACTAAAGACTAAAGACTAAAGACTAAAGACTAAAGACTAAAGACTAAAGACTAAAGACTAAAGACTAAAGACTAAAGACTAAAGACTAAAGACTAAAGACTAAAGACTAAAGACTAAAGACTAAAGACTAAAGACTAAAGACTAAAGACTAAAGACTAAAGACTAAAGACTAAAGACTAAAGACTAAAGACTAAAGACTAAAGACTAAAGACTAAAGACTAAAGACTAAAGACTAAAGACTAAAGACTAAAGACTAAAGACTAAAGACTAAAGACTAAAGACTAAAGACTAAAGATTAAAGACTAAAGACTACAGACTACAGACTACAGACTACAGACTAACATCGATAAAGTAGAACAATATATAAACTTTCGCTTAGTTTGTAGACGACTAAATTAAGCGATGGTCATTTTCACAGAGAAAAGCTTTTCCATCTGTTGGTGGTCAATCGGGTCGTTGGTTATGTCATACCGGGAAAGGTAGCCCATTTTGAAAATGACACTAGACAAAACATCAAACGTAAATCAATCCACTTTCGTCCCCTCCATAGTACACCCACATGCATTAGTTGGATGAAATCAGAGTCCGACGCTCTCGTCCGCCATTACAGTGATTCATTGTTAATTAAGCGACTTTTTCGGGGGGAGACTCTGAATGGTCAAATTGCAAAATCCACCGGCGGAAACATCAACCGCCACCGTGTGACGGACCGCGCGGCACCTAACTGGACCACTTCTGGCTGTCCACACATCAATTAACGTCAGCGACATGTCCGAAACCATGCCACGGAAAAACCGGACAGCAGCGGTGTGTGGCCGCCATCGTCGTTATCCGGAAAATGGTGCGCTCAGATTAAAGCAGGCCATGGTGGGAAACGTAACAAAAAGCCAACCCGACACACACACACACACGTGGTCGATGTCACGTGGCTTGCTTTGTTGTTGCGTCATGCACCGCTCTCCCTCTAGCTTTTGCAGGGGATGCCACGTGGGACACTAAACCGTGCAAAGGATCTTGCTCCGACGACGACGACACGGGATGAAATTCAATTGACATTTAAATGATGACAGCTTTTTTGGGTGGACGAGGGGGGGAAGGGGGGGGGGGTTCTTGTCTGTGCGTGGGACGCGAACTGATATGCCCTTCCCTCTCTCTGGGCTTGTCATGCTCTGGCTGTGGTGGCGACGCGCGCGGGGGTGGCTCAATAAGCTCAGTTCGACGTTGTGGGAAGATTTAGTAGGATCCGACGGCGATGCTTTTATGGCTTTGATGGGTCGGTTTGGCGGTGGGCGGGAGAGAAAATCTTGGCTTTTATTTGCTAGTAAAGTTTCATTCAGGAGTGGAGGGAGTTTGCACTGCATGGTTCGAGGGATTTGGTGGACTATATTGGGGCTCAAGTTGGAATGATAAGTAGCTTTAAACCAGAAAAAATGGTTTGAGAGATGTTTAGCGTTGTTTTTTTAAGCATTTACAACCTAACCATGTACAACAAATTTTCATGTTTATAATTTGACAGCTCAATAGTAAGAATTTTCACGAATACAATCGGCTCTCTGGTTTTTATCAAAGGCATCTAAATTTTATCTTGTAAATCTCGTAGATTACGCCTACTTCGAACAAGTTTATCAAAAGCATTAGTGAAAACCTGCAAAACATAGTTTTTAAAGCTTAGCAAATTCCGGTCAGGTTTAAGAGTAAACTGTTGTTTGGAACTCTTATAGATCACTTAAAAACATTTTTTTTTATTTTTGAACAAATCCATTTGGACACATTGGATAAAATTTACAATCATTTTAAGGGTGCACAGTAGGCCGTCCCAAAAAAATGAAAAGTTGTCAAATCTGCGGTGCTCACCCCTAGAATGATAGTTAAGGATGTCAGGATCAATGTTTTCATACAACAAAAAAATCCCAAAAATGGTTTATAACTCGCGCGCGGAGCTTGAATGAAAAAAGTGCATTTTTCGAGTATTTTTCAGAAATGCGCGTAACAATCATACTAAAGTCATTCAAATTTGGTCGCCTTGGGCTTCAAGTTATAGTTTAATGTCCCCTGAACAAATTCCTGTATAGACATGGTCCATAAAAGCTTGTGTTTGGACATAGCAGGGCGTTTTAGGGAGAAAAAATTGTATTTTTTAGCTAAAAAATTTCAAAGATCACTCCCCAAAACGTGCCAAAAAAATTTGCAGGCAAAACTAATGCATTCAGCTTATAGGAAATTTTACGGAGATCATTTTGCTATTTTCAACATTCAATTTATGTCCACGCAAAGCCAAGATATTTGCATTTTAGTGAACAAAAAGTGACGAATTTTCAAAATTCTTAGTATATAAGCGTTTTTAGCATATAACATGGGCTACTATGATTACAAACGAGAAGGCATATATTTTGGATATTTTTATTTTGCTCGCTCAAAAACGATATTTGTCAAAAACATTTCATGAAAAAACATGATATTTTCTCACAATGTGACGTAAACGACAAATGAGCATAAATCAAAATTAATTTTATTAAAGTTCATATCTCCGAGCTGTGAACGTGATTTTTTTTTGCATGTACATTCAAATGTACAAATTTATAAAATTTAATTATAAAAAACATATTTTTTTTCAAAAAAAGTTACCCATCAGAGCTTTATTTGTTCATATGGAGAAGATTACAGAGCAATACAAATAAATATGTCGTTTACGTCACATTGTGAGAATATCTCATGTTTTTTCATGAAATGTTTTTGACAAATATCGTTTTTGAGCGAGCAAAATAAAAATATCCAAAATATATGCTTTCTCGTTTGTAATCATAGTAGCCCATGTTATATGCTAAAAACGCTTATAGACTAAGAATTTTGAAAATTCGTCACTTTTTGTTCACTAAAATGCAAATATCTTGGCTTTGCGTGGACATAAATTGAATGTTGAAAATAGCAAAATGATCTCCGTAAAATTTCCTTTATGCTGAATGCATTAGTTTTGCCTGCAAAATTGTTTGGCTCGTTTTGGGGAGTGATTTTTGAAATTTTTTAGCTAAAAAATACAATTTTTTCTCCCTAAAACGCCCTGCCATGTCCAAACACAAGCTTTTATGGACCATGTCTATACAGGAATTTGTTCAGGGGACATTAAACTATAACTTGAAGCCCAAGGCGACCAAATTTGAATGATTTTAGTATGATTGTTACGCGCATTTCTGAAAAATACTCGAAAAATGCACTTTTTTCATTCAAGCTCCGCGCGCGAGTTGTAAACCATTTTTGGGATTTTTTTGTTGTATGAAAATATTGTTTCTGACATCCTAATCTATCATTCTAGGGGTGAGCACCGAAGATTTGACAACTTTTCATTTTTTTGGGACGGCCTAGTGCACAGCAACCAAGGAAGTTTTTGTCTTCTTATTCCAAAATTGACAAACTCACGGACCCAATCCTGCAACAATCTGATTGTAAAAATTTGAAAGTTTTGTTGAAAATCCTTAGTAGATAGTACTTTCAGGGGATGAATAAAAAGTTATATCGAAAATACTAAAATATCTGTAACAAAAATCTTGATGCAAAAGCTCTGGTTGATGTGCACCGTTAAGGTAAAAGATATATTTTTGATGCCAAGTTTCACCATATCTCTTCCGTTTCTCAAAATTGAAAAAAAAACTCGATGGATTGGTCTTCCCCGGATCGGAAAATCCGACGACAAGGGTCTCAACCAACAACGCTGGTGGTGTTGTGTACCCAAGAGGTGGTCCACTCCCCGCGGAGCGCTGGCTCGCCTGGCATCAAAAAAGGACTATTTGCCAGAGGGATATTGGCAGACGAGTTCGGTAAGCAAGCTGCTCTCCACCGTCATCGGTTGGTTAGTCGGCTCTGGATCGAATTTCAACTTCGCTCTTGGTGTTCTAACAAGGTTTTCAAGTCCCACCCGGTCGTCTTCAAAGTGAGTGTGTTTGCATACTCCATGCTCCAAGATTCGACCCGTTCCGGGGGTGACGAATCCAACTGCGAAATGGGCGGAAATCAAATTAAACCTTAATTGAGAGATTTGTTACACACAAAACGGGTTCAGAACACGGCCCCCGGTTCCGAGGAGGGGCCGCACGTGGAGAGCATCGCGTTGTGACAAATTGGTAGTCCCAGCGAAGCAGCGGGTACAGACCGGGTAAATTATACCCAATCAAGTTCAGAGTGAGACTTGTTGGAAGTAGCGAAAAAAGAATTCATTTGCAAAAGTTTTCCACCGAAAGAGAGAGATTCTGGTTTTACCTGGCGAACAAAAAATAATTTCCTGGGAAACAAAACACAAAACAGACGCACCGGAACAAAAAGTGGCAATTTGCAAAGTTGGCAGCAGAAATGTATAATATGATAAATCGTTCTAAACTTTAATGGCGGGACGGGCACCTTCGTGAAGTGTGCGTACCTCTCTAAAGCTTTTAATTATTCTAGCGATAGCCGGAAGGATCCAATTTGAATTTTAATAGCTTTTAAGGGGCAAACTTTTGGTGGAAATATTATTAATTAGCCCGAAAATGTACTGAAGCACCCGCCGAGGCTTGATGTTTAAGCAGATTTGCCAGGTTCACTTTGATTGGACATTTTTTAGGTCAGAATTGAAGAGTTGCCATGAAAACTCAACAGATGGGGTCTAAAGCAACCTGGGCTGGACAATTATCACATATACATGACGAAATCCAGTCT
This sequence comes from Culex pipiens pallens, assembly GCF_016801865.2. Lineage (NCBI taxonomy): Eukaryota > Metazoa > Arthropoda > Insecta > Diptera > Culicidae > Culex > Culex pipiens. The sequence continues at coordinate 223,294,159 of NC_068938.1, forward strand.
GCAACCCGCCTAGATCAAATGCGAATGCATGGAAATTCAGATGGGAAGGTTAAGCATTTCTGGGTAATAAAAAGAACAGAAAAATAGTATGTCTGTGTTCCGTTCTAGAAGTGTGACGAAAGGTCGCAATCCTCAACAATTTTAGAAAACGAACATCCTGTCAAAGAATTCCAAGTAATCAAATCAAACCCCAGTCTAAAATCATTCCAAGAATCGTCCCCACCCCTACCATCCAACCGGTAAAGACGATTGTGAAATTGATCTTTTCAACTTGTTCAACTTTGTCCGTCCGTCCATGGAGTCGATAGCATCGGTGTCGATTTGCCTTCCGTCGACAATTATCTGGGGTGGCCGCCGTCGGGCCGTAGCTCATTTTCCGGGATACGGTTTCAGTGAGTTGCTGCTGATTGTGTTATAGTTACTGCTTCCGGTTTCTCGGCCTTTTTTCTGAAGCTTTGCCAGCGGGGGGAAACGAAGGAAATGTCGATAATTTGATGAGGCACGTGCCCGCCGTGAGAATCGTCCGTGAAGGGCGATTAGAAGTTGGAACCGACGCAATAAAGATTCGGTGGGCTTTTTAGTACTTTGATAATTAATTTCGTCTGTTGGTTTGATCTGTTTGGCTGTGGGCGGGAGCTTTGAAGACAAATTTGATTTGATCGAAGTGGGCGCGCACCGAACGATTTCTAAATTTATTCTTGTGACATTCTTTGCTTACATTTTAAAGTTTTTGTCGATTTCATGAACATTCATCAAAAGTAGTTCAAAAACCAACAAGTGCCAAGCGAGATATTGAGCACAAATTGATTGACCATACAATTCGTACTTCCGAGAAGAGAAATACCCAACATCAACTGTCATCCGCTGCGGGATGCCATATTTCCAACCCATTTTCGAAACCCCGTTTTTTCGGTGCAATCGCAGCACACCATGCACCACACGACGTTCATGAAAGCTTGTGAATAAATAAATTAGTGTTCGCTCACGCGCTTCACTAGCCGCAAAAAGTGGAGGGGGGGGGGGCACTTGCAGGGTATCAACAAAATGTGTTTCATTATTTCGCGCCATCGATAATTATACTTGATAGATTTTCGCCACATTTTCCGTCCTTCCGTCACCATCGCGTTCGGTTTTCCACAGCTTGCTATGGTTTTTACATTTTCCCATCGACTTGCCGAGGCAGTGCCATTTATTCAATTTGTGCTCTTTTTTTTTGTTGAGTACTACTCGGTGCATGCTTCTCATTTAACTTTTTATGTTTGTCGTGCTGCACCGCGATACCGACGAATTATACGCGCGCGGAACACAATTAAAATGTGCAAAGTGACAACCCCCTCGAACGAGTTGAAAATCGGCAAATTTGCGGTGGACAAAATAAAGTGTTCATTTCTCGAGTTTTTTTTGAAAAGGTCCTATCAACAAAATTTTCACTTTTTGCTTTTTGGGTGTTTTTGAATACCCCTGACTCAAGGCGGTTTTAAAAACACCCAAAAAGCAAAAATTTAAAATTTTGTTTATAGGACCTTTTCAAAAAAAACTCTAGATTTGCTTTGTATTTTTGTATTTTTGTATTTTTGTATTTTTGTATTTTTGTATTTTTGTATTTTTGTATTTTTGTATTTTTGTATATTGTATTTTTGTATTTTTGTATTTTTGTATTTTAGTTTTTTTTTTGTATTTTTGTATTTTTGTATTTTTGTATTTTTGTATTTTTGTATTTTTGTATTTTTGTATTTTTGTATTTTTGTATTTTTGTATTTTTGTATTTTTGTATTTTTGTATTTTTGTATTTTTGTATTTTTGTATTTTTGTATTTTTGTATTTTTGTATTTTTGTATTTTTGTATTTTTGTATTTTTGTATTTTTGTATTTTTGAATTTTTGTATTCCAGAGTGTACAAAAAGACCAACTTAAGTAAATCTTGAAAATATGTGCTCAACCTACAACAGATTGAATAAATTGACGGGCTTGATCGGCAAACCCCGTTTCCGATACATGTGATTGTTGCCTCCAAATAGAATTACATCACTCAAGTCTGTTTTGATCGAAGCGGGAGGGAAAAAAAAATCAATCACAAATTCCACTTCAATGAGCAAGTAAATGTTGCGCCGCCCCGTAACATGCGATTTCTTTCACGTCACATCGGAAGACGACGACGACGACGCGTGCTCCAGCGTGAATTGTGGAAAAGTATCAACTTCACAACCTTCTCGTTCTGACTGACGTGCCTCCGTGATGGCTTTTCACACGTTCGCTTTCCACATTTTTCCATCTCGTGTTCTTTTCCGCATCATCTCTCCCTATAACTCCTTGCCATCATCACGTAAACACTCTTATTGAGTACGGAGTAAATTTCAATTCTGTTTGATACAATTTCCTTTAATGTACGTGCGACAATCTCGGCTAGACCGAGGGGAAAACGTGAAAAACTCTCATCTTCTTGCTATAATTCCTGGTGGAGGAAAATATTGGTAGAAGATACACAAAATTGGACATCACAGTAGGCACCGTAATACGAAGTCACTAATGAAAAGCTCGAATGGAAAGTGTTAGTTCCAATCGAGGCAGGCCGTGCAAAACCACGTGTGGGCTTGTCCATGTGGAGCTCTAATATCGTGCAGTAGAGGCTATGGTTTTTCCTTTCATCTCAGAAAACGGGATGGATCTTATTGCTTGGGAGATTATCCTACAAACACACACTCTTACATATTTGTTCCCAAAAGTAATAAAACACAAATACATACTCACACAGAGAAGTGAAATAAGAGAGGAGACAGAACGGATTAAATATAGCATAAATGGTACCTATACCTGCCACCGCCTACTTTGATACAAAACAAACACTCGCAGCCTGCTGCGAGGAGGAGTACGGCATATGTTTGGCATGCCATGTTTTCCACCAAACAGAATGTTGTCAGCGTCGGTGTTGGTTGTGGTTGTTGTTGTCTTTTTATTTATTTGCAACCTGCTGCTGGGTTGACCAATTCCATGCTGATTTGCGGTTTGGAAATTTATAATAATATGCAATACTTTTTTTTTGCGAAATTGGAACGATGTCTATGTTCCTGTTTTTGGACTTATTGAACATTTTTGCAAACAGCTTTTGAAATGTTTAAAATTTTGGAGCTACGTTTTCATTTTTCAAACTTTTCATAAATAATTCTGTTCCTCAAACTGGAACCCGTCTTGCACTTGAATTGCCAATGGTACGACATGTGCCAGAGACGACATGAGAGGACGAAACGCCATAACAGTCTCCCAACATATACAAAACAACAACAAAAAGAAGCTTTTTCGTGTCGTGCCCACTTCAACAGGTTTTTCCTCGACACGTGAGTATTCTCGTTCACCGAAAAACAATAGTTGGACCGTGGCTTCCAGCTCAGCCATCCTAGTCAAGGTGTACCCGGTTGGGGATTGTCTGGGTGGTGGGAGTTGAATTAAATATTCATTCTCTGGGTTGGGACAAGCTTCGAGGTTAAAGTATTGGGAGGCTCCACAAAATAACACATGTTAGAAGGTAGAAGAACACAAAACAGTGATTTTGGGGGTAATTGATAGGTGTCGTGGGTGGCAAAGGTGACAATAGTTTACCGATTGCATGAGTATTTTGACCTTCTGCATAATGAAGTTAAACAACAATTTTCGATAATTGGACCAACCAGGTTACACAATAACTTGATCAATAGTTCAGCAGATAAGAAATTAAAGATCTTTCTTTCAATAATAACGTAAACTACCCAACAACAAAACTTTCACCCAAAATGAAAACATCCCTTCGTGCAATCAAAAAGTTACTGGACAAACTTCCGGTCTGGAACGCGTCTCTCTCTCTCGTTGCTTCCTTATCGTCTATTTTCACACCGTTGTTTTACAAGCTTAATCGCTGAGCATTAGTAAGACTTTTCCCCTTCTCCGTTCCACCAAGTTAGACTAGGGACCACAAACTGCTGTAGTATGTCATTTCGGTTGGTTTCACTCTCCCTCCGAGCTGTGGCCACCGAAACTTGAGAGCAGTTTGTGCTGGCTGGAAAATTGACTTGTTTAGAGTGGGATATTTGTCGTTGTTGGGCTTGAAAGTGCTGAAGATTTAACTTTTCAACACTCTTTTCAAAACAGTGTTGAAAAATTTAACTTTTCAACTCGATTTTCCTATATTCTACCTCAAATCAATATACATAGTTGAATTTGATCCACCCTAAACTGGTCAACAACTAATAGTTAAAGAATTTCTGGAATGTTGCGTTCACCAGCCAAAACCGAAGTGTACAAGCTTATGTCTCTCCGTTTCAGCCCTGTTTCTTTCGGAAAAAGAGTCCCTTCAATATCCTTGTCAGACGATGTTGTTGGAGTCCAGCAGAACAAACGAGCAACATTATTTGGTGATTATGTTTTGTGGCACATTTTTTCCTTCCTCCCCCCCGCAAGCCTGGGAGCACGTGCCGTAGTGGCATGTTTGGGCGTATTATTGCCACATTTCGACGGGTTCTCTAGTTTTTTTCTGTTTTACCTCCATACGTTTACGCCCTTTTGGAAGCCTTATCCTGTCTGGCTGAGAGGGAAAAACTTATGTGGCTTGAATGTTGGAATGCACTCAGTTGCGGGTAAGGTTTCGGATTAGGTTTTGGTTAAAACAATGGATGATAATTTATTTTAATGTTGAACTTTAATTAATTTTCTTTCTAGACTAAAGTTAAATAAAACGCGCGGGGACATAAACTTTGACTAAAATTTGCTACAGAATGATTGGGTCAAAAATATCCTTTAAAATTTGACTTTTGAATGCTCTTCAAACATAGAATCAATTTTACAACAGAGTTATTATTTTGCTGTTTTTAAATTTCTCGTGATTTTTTATTTTGTATTTTGTTATTTGAATGACTATGTTCTAATACACCATGTTGCATCATTAGTTTTTCAAACAGATTTGGGGGCTTTCTGAACAAAAGTTCTTAACAAATATTTTATAATCTATATCTTGGAAAGGTATTTTCTGATCGATTTGGTGTCTTCAACAAATAAGTACTTGAAAAAAAAACCCAAATTAGCTATTTAATTTTTAATTGCAAAAACTCGATTTTGTTTTTTTTTTATAAATATGTTTCAGTTGACCAAATAACTGAAATTTTTAATATAACCGTAAAAAGTTCTTTTCGCAATTTTTTGTCGTCAAATCTTACATTTTTTCAAAACTAATGATTGCAAAACAACTAAACTAGTAAAAATAGTAGTTTATGCAACAAGTTGCAAAAAGAGGATTTTTTCAGCACGAGTCGTACATTTATCCAACGAGGTTCACCGAGTTGGATAAATACGACGAGTGCTGAAAAAATCAAGTTTTGCAACGGGTTCCATACAACATTTTTAGCAATTTCAAAAAACACCCATTGAGTGAAATTTTGAGTCGAATTTTCATGTATTTTGTCAATAAATCGTTTAAATCAAAAAAATGTTGAAAAGTGTTACTTTTCGAAACAAGTGCTGAAAAGTTCTACTTTTCAGCACCCATTTCAGTGCTGAAAAGTAGAACTTTTCAGCATTTATTTTGAAAAGTGTTGCTATTCGATTCTGTTATTTTTGGTACAGAAAAGTAGACTATTTCGTCGTTCAAGAATGACAGGAAAAGTAAGTAGTTTCACGACGGAATTGCAAAATAGTAGTTTATGTAACAAGTTGCAAAAAGAGGATTTTTTCAGCACGAGTCGTACATTTATCCAACGAGGTTCACCGAGTTGGATAAATACGACGAGTGTTGAAAAAATCAAGTTTTGCAACGAGTTCCATACAACATTTTTTGCAATTCCGAAAAACACCCATTGAGTGAAATTTTAAGTTAAATTTTCATGTATTTTTAAATAAATCGTTTAAATAAAGAAAAATGTTGAAAAGTTTTACTTTTCGAAACAAGTGCTGAAAAGTTCAACTTTTCAGCATTCATTTCAGTGCTGAAAAGTAGAACTTTTCAGCATTTATTTTGAAAAGTGTTGCTATTCGATTCAGTTATTTTTGGTAGAAAAAAGTAGGCCGTTTCATTTCTTCAGAAGGACAGGAAAAGTTGACAGTTTCACAGCGGAATTGCAAAAAATTATGTTTAACAACCGTAAAAGATTTGTGTACACCTAACTACATATTATGCATTCCTAATATGTTATTATTCAAGCAGAAAATATCCAGTTTTCATTAAAACTTATTAAAATTCTTGAGAATTTCACAAGACCACTGATGGAATAAAGGAAAATCAAATTCTTCCTTCGCTGGACGGGACTAAAATTAATACTGAAATATTCTGGAAAGGGCTGATAATATTTTGAAGCATAAGTCATTTAATCTAAAAAAAATATTTTGTTCGTGATTCGAAAACAATTTCAAAATTTTTAAGCCAAGACTAACATTTTAATAGGGCGTAATATTGAATGTAATATTGAAAAGATCGAAAAATTTCACGAATGTTTCATATTTTAACATTGAAAATCGGACAATTAGTTGCTGAGATATTGACATTAGAAAATTGTGTGTTGTTTGGGTGAGACTTAGAAAAACATCAATTTTCCTTTTTTAAACCTTTGCATGGCAATATCTCAACAACTAAGGGTCGTATTAACAAAGTTCAAAAAAGCAAAATATTGAGAGTTTTCTCAGCTTTTCAAAAATATTTTTTTCAAAAGTAGGCAAACATGTGCACTAATTTTTAAAAATGAAAAACTGCGACTATTTTCAAAAAAGTCACCTAAAAATGGATTTAACTTGAAAACGGTGCACTTTATCAAAATTTCACTAAAGTACTTTTTGATTGCAAAATTGATTTTACATCGAAAAATGAAGTTGAAAATTTTTTGCGACCAATTTTTCGATTTTTTGAAAAAATCAGTATTGATTCAAAAATTCATTACTCGCTCAAAGATTTTTTGCCCAACCTGGAAATTTCTGAAAAGTTGGCATTTGATGTCCTCTAAAACATATTAAAAAATAAAAAAAATTAAAATAGTGTTTTTTTGCAAATCAAGTTTTAGTGACAAAAAGTTAAATAAAAAATCACCAAATTTTTTTTACCGTGTATCATTTTTTTCCAGTGTAGTCCGTATCCATACCTACAACTTTGCCCAAGACACCAAATCGACCAAAAAATTCCTTCAAAAGATACAGATTTTTAAATTTTCATACATCATTTTTGTATGGCCAGCTGCCAAATTTGTATGGAAAATTATATGGACAAACTAATGATGCAAAATGGCTTCTTTGGGCATACCGAAGGCACCAAAAAAGTTTCAGTCGGATTTAAAATACAAAAATTAAAATTTAAGAAAAAAGACCGATTTCGTAGAGAATTGCTCAACTTTTAAATTCGTAAATGATTTGAGAAAATAGCGCTGTTCGTGAACAGTAAACCATGACTGTGAAAATTCATCAATTTTATTTTGCACAATTTCAAAATTACGATTACACCGGTAAAAATTTCACGAAGGTTTCGGGTTTTTTTTTTCGTGTACCCAGAACCATTCTGAGGTTATGGATATTTGAATATTTTCTAGCAGCATTTTGTAAAGTTTGATTTTACATCAGTTAGGAAGATAGGACCATACATTCTTTAAGATAGTTTTATTTGAACGGTATTGTTTTAGTTTTTTAAATCAAATAACAAAAAAGTTCGTTTTCTCATGCTTGGTTCTTCGGAAAGCCGGGTCTGCTCCCAATTTCAGGCGGTTAACGATCACTAAATTACTGTTCTGATTGGATTTGATTTTTTTTTTGAAAAATTTCCATACAAACGTCGAGCAACCCTAATGTACAGTCTAGACTCGATTAACCGAAGTTTCGAGTATCCAAATGTTTCTTAGGAACTTCAGATAATCGAATCATGGACAAAATAACTTTTTTTTATTACGTTGACGGTGATGGATTATCAAAGGAATAATCTCATCACCACTATTTTGGAAGCCGCATTTTTGCAGTCATATTTGAGCTCAATAAGGCAATGAAAAAACATGTTTTCGCGGTTCGACTTTCCGAAGTGATGTTTTTGCCGAGGACTTCGGATAATTGAGCCTGAAGTCTTTAGGGGTTTGAATGAGACACAATATTTGTTTGTTCTGATAAGATTGGATTATATTCAAAAATCTTCCATAAACACGTCTAGCCACTCTAGTGTTTATGCTTCTAGATGTGCTTTTAAACCTAGCAAACGATATTTTTAAATGACTGAAGATGCTCACCTAAATGCTTCCGATGCCTCATGAAACAGTAGATGAAAATGTTGTCGATATCCTAGATAAGGTCGTCATCTAACCTCAATATAACCGTGACATTACCACGGCTTTCCACCCCAATGTTGACTTTAAACCAACCTCCAGGATTAGCGACGAGGTAGTAGTCGTAAAGGAATCCTTCCCGAAACCCGATATTGATAAAGAGGCAACGCTCTTTAAATCACCTCGTAAAAAAGAACCTACCCGTCCCCCGTCCCCTCCGACGCGTATAGCTATGTAGATTCCGCTCATCAAACTTGTCGCTGGAAAAGTGTCGATGGAATTTTAATAACTTCCATCGTCATCTTCACCGTTCCGTTCGTCGTCACCGGTTGGCGCTGATCCAAGTTGGCTCTGAACGCTCGAACGAACGGAATATCGGGGCGAAAAAAAACTCTTCTACCGCGCCAAGGAAATGGATTCGAGAAGGCCAAAGTACTTAACCGGTTGATTGATTTCGGTAATGGTTTTTCGGCACTTGATGTGCTCTCCTCGTTTAGCGCGAGGTTTTTTCCTGCCTTGAGGAAATTTGCGCGACCGGCCTGCTGTGGCCGGCGGCGTCTTTTTCAACAAACAGCTATACTTTTTGTTTACTCGCAAAAGTAGGCGACGCGACGTCAAGCACGGTCTGCCGAGATGGCTGTGATTGGCACCTGATGATAAGGGATGAAAACACTTGTAAACCAAATCGGACCGAATTGATTAAATTTCGAAGATAGAGATACATTTTTTTTCGTCGATGGAGCTGCATGGTCTTCCAACAGAACCATCAATTCTGCACACGCTCAGCGCTCAATTACGATAATTCGAAGCCCCTGGGGGAATCCCCCTCCCCCGTTTCGGCAATACCTTTTTCGTCCAGATTGATCGATTCGGATTTCCGGCTACTTTCGGCTGGATCAAATCACGGCACTCACCAATTTATGCGGCTCGTAACTTTCGGGTACTGTTCAATGGCGAGGAAAATTGACATGACACGGCGACGAGCAACAGGATTCGGGACCAAGACACGGTTGAAAAGAAAAATTTAAAGAAACATAAGCTCTCGGTCCAACAACAAATGGAACGTAGCTGGTGGAACGGAAACGGAAACGAAATCACACACGAGCAGCCGTGAGTTATGTGTGCTGGCACGGACACGGTAGCAGGCCATGAATTTTGGAAGGGCGTTTTCATTTTGTATGAAGCATTCTTTCCCCCGGTGAGTTAGAACGGTGCTTAGTAGGTTGTGGTGATTTTTCTCACTTTTCGACTAAGTCGTCGTGATTGGATAGCTTTTTAAGTCATTTTTCTTTGTTGATTGTCGAGTTACAGTTAACTTTTATTTATAAATATACCTAAAATTAATCTTCAAAGATATCCAGATTCATGTTTTTACGCGAAATAACTTCGCGGCCGACTAGATTGCTTGTTTTATCCCAAAGCGTGATGGATGCTAATGTAAAAGTCAACGGAACAAATCACGAAACCAAACGTATTTATACCTTCCATCACTCCGGAGACTGTCCCCGGGGGCGGTCGGTATTGTGACAACAAGACACGAACAACAAGAAAGCAAACAATAATCTAATATTAATTCTCGTCCGAAAGTTGGCACGCTGAAATATTTTCCATCTTATCTAGTGCTGCTCTCCGTAAAGTAAAGGACGAACAGACAAAAAATCACTTTTTTTTTGTTCAGGACACTTTAGCGTTTCTTTCTACCTTTCACGCGAGGATAAATAATTCATCTCGCGAAGCCATCACCAGCAGCAGCAGCAATTCCAACCGAGCGAGCATTGAGCCGGTTCCGAAGGCTTGGAAAAATGTTTAATATAAATTTCTCCTTTTTCTCTCTCTTTTTTCCATTTCTCGGTTACCTTTCCCTAAACCAGGGGATTCGGCAAGCAAGGCTTTCAATGTCAAGGTGAGTATTAGAAAGAAGGGAAGTGGGAAATGTCTTCCACTCCACTAGACACTAGCACTGATGGCATTCCGGTGGCAGTAGGCGATGCGCGGCTCTGTGATGAACAGCAAGGATAATCGGCGAGGAAATATCGGAATTATTAATAGACCATTTCGTTGCGATTAACCCCCGCCAGTAATCAATTCTAGCATGGAAGAGGAAAGGGAAGGGCTTTTCAAAGTAGTAAAGTGAAATGGCACGTTCTGTGTTCGTGTTGGCATCCAAATTAGAAAAAAAACAAGAGACTATCAACAGATTGTAGCACGAACATCAAAAGGAATGTTTCAGGACAAGTTTCATAACCATTACTACACGGAAAAAAGGTTGATCGCAAAAATTACAAAACCATACAAAAATAAAAATTAATGCAAAAAAAACTTAAAAACTAAAATACTAAAATACAAAAATATAAAAATACAAAAATACTAAAATACTAAAATACTAAAATACTAAAATACTAAAATACTAAAATACTAAAATACTAAAATACTAAAATACTAAAATACTAAAATACTAAAATACTAAAATACTAAAATACTAAAATACTAAAATACTAAAATACTAAAATACTAAAATACTAAAATACTAAAATACTAAAATACTAAAACACAAAAAGACAACCATGCAACTCTTTTCCAAATTCGAAGTTTACTCGGAATTAGATTGCTATTTTATATGGGCAGTTTTAACTTATTCCAAGACTAGGATCTCAGGTGTGACTTAATGAGGTAACAAGTGATGGTTTTTTCACCTCTGTCTGATTCATTGGCATCCCAACGTAAAATAAAACAAGATGAAAAACAATTCGTACATAGACTAAAATTGAAGACAGAACAATGCAAACACATCCAAGCCCATCCAGTGCCAGCATCTTTGCCACTCCACCGTAATCAGCAGAGTAGGCTGCCGGCGACGTGTGATACACATTTAGCGTCCAAGTGTGCTTCGGGGCCCCTAATTGATTTATAGCGAACAAGTGCTGAGCAAGCTGCTGTCAACTCATCAAAACAAAAGTCCTCCTCTCGTGCGACACATTGACATAATTGTTTCTTATTTTTTTTCTCTCCTTCCCGCCAGTTTGCTCCTTTGTCGTACACAAACGATGCCACGAGTACGTGACCTTCAAGTGTCCGGGTGCGGATAAGGGCGCAGATTCAGACGTAAGTTGGCTTGGTTTTTCATTTTTTTTATTTAATCATAAGTATGTTTTTTATTGCCACGAATGTGACATAATTTTTTGCAATAGTAGGGCAGATATATTTTTAAAATTTAGAATAGAATTCGATGAAAAAATGGTTCAATTCAAGGTGCTACTAACACGGAGCTAACGCAGGACAATTTCGCAGCATTTCAGTTTGAATTTTGAGCTACTGATTTGTCGACTTTTGAGGTTGATTTTAATTTTCTCGCAGCTTCCTATTTGATTTAGCCAACAAAAAGTAACGAAAATCGGCGATTTATCGAATGCCAAATGCATGCTTGGTTATTGTTTAGTAGAGTAATGAATTCAACAAAAAAAAAGTTTTCGAACAAATTTCGAGTTGGAACAGCATTCCAGAATCTTATTTTTGAACGGCTTTGAATGGTGTGAGCGTTTGATGAGTTACCTCTTTCCGGCCAGGAGAGAACCGACATTGTTGCGGATCGTTTTTCGATATCTAGAATAGACTAGTGAAAGCGCATCTCTCTATATTTTCACCTGTCATTTTTCTTTCAAATAAATCGAGCCAATCAGTCGAAAACAGAAAAAATACAAAACTCTACTCAATCAATAGCATCAATAGAATAGAGAGCATCTGTCATAATTGCAGTCTACGAACAACAAACATTTTTCATGAACAGATTTTGGTTGGTTTTGAATTATTTGGACGATTTTTATTTTTGTGACCAAGATGGTGTGCGTTTTGCGAGGATTTTAATTTCAACTTGAATAATTTGCGGTAATTTCCGGTTAATTTACTAACATATTTTACAGTTAATTTATTAGTTTTATATTTAGGTTATATATTCCCCCCCATTAATACAGACGGATTAATTTACAACTTATGTTATATGTATACATGATGTGATTCAAGGATACTCGTACCAAACATGAGTTTAAAGAGTCGACCTATTCGAGTCCTACGTTTTGCGATCATTGTGGTTCGTTATTGTACGGTTTAATTCACCAGGGGCTTAAGTGTACAGGTAATAATGGATTAATGACTAGTTTTTCTCTTTTTCTACTTTATCGTTTTCTGTTTGTTTTTTGGTTTTTTATTTAAATTTTCATTTCTTAAACTCAAACCATCAAAACAACTAAACAAGCACACTAAATCTGAAACAAAATCGTTATCTAATAACCAACACTGTCATCTAAAGCTGATGTAGTTTCTTACTAATTTTCAAAACTTTATTGATGTTTTCACTTACTAACAATACTCTTTAACATTGCTTCTCTCTGTGTGTGTAATTCTATTTGTGTACAAATTTTCCAACTATAATCTACAACTTTATTACAACTATCGGTCTCAAAGTTCAGCGTCTCTCAAATTTCGACACCGAGTAGGCGCGTGCTCAGTACTACAAACACACACGTTAAATCGGAAATATCAACACCAATTGCAAATTATTCCGCAGAAAGCCGTTACGCACGAAAACACTTTAGTTCACACACACTCAAAGGTACACACACTTCAACCTCGTTACGGAGCAAAACGGTATCGGCGCGAGGTCAAATGTAAACATCGGAAAAGCAAGCTGTGACTTTTTTCTGTTTGTTATTTTATTATTACTGTACACAGCGAACAAACACACACACATGCGCACACACAACATGTAAACAAACTCGCAGATTTACACTTTTCTCAACCTCTCTGAGTGTGACGTCATCAACACTTATCGCTAGAATTTGCACTTTGAAGATCGTTTAGCCAAGGTGTATCGATTTAAGGCAGGGTGCATCTTCCAGCTGTCGAAAATAATTGCGATTAAACTATAAAACTTAAAAACGCATTCTTAGACCTGTTCGGCCCAATAATTGGTAAATTTTCTGACAGCTGAAAGATTTGCCTTACCATCTCCAATACAAGTACATTGGCCGTTTAGCGGCCTAGTGACGTTTACATTTAGGATGAATCGTAGCAACCATGCACGGGGAAAAAAGAGTTCCCAAAATCGTGAACAAGCGTTCATTGAAAAACGTACCATGAAATTTGAACACTTTGTTCGTGGTTCCCATTTTCATGAACGCTTGTTCACGATTTTGGGAACTCTTTTTTCTCCGTGTGCCGTCGGCCCTCACTTGGTCGGTAAAACGGTTACGAGTTGGGCAAGATGTATCCCATCTGACCAGTCACAGCCTACTGCAAATGCATTGATTATGTGGCAGTAATTTGACTAATCGCGCGACCGGATCCGTAAATCAGCGGGACGTCAAGTCTCGAGTGTCAGCGGTTATGGTCAGTTCTTGCTGGTGCAGCGTGCGTCTGGAATCCCCGTTCAGGTGCACGCTGTGTTTGATCGCGGTAGGCCATGAAGTTTATTAAAGGTCTGGTTTGTAAAAGGTATTTTTATACTGTGATAGCACAACGGCAACGATTTTGAATAAATTTTAATTTAACTTCAGCCGAAATAAAAATTTAAGTTGACAAATCAAAATTTTGCTGGAAACTGTCAAAACTGTCAAAGGTGTACCAAAAGAATATCTCCTTGATCAAATTTGTTTTTTCATTTCTAACACTAAAATTCTTGCAAATTTGTTCGGCCAGACCACTAAACCAAGCCGCTGGTGGTCGCAATAAACACTTTGTTTAGCGCTCCCTAATAAATGCAATTTGCGCCGTGAATTGCTCGCAAGTTGGCGGCGCGCACCGAGACGGCCAATCTTAATCGTGCGTGGACAGGAGCACTCGCCGTGTAGTTCATGGGCGATGGTGGAAGATGGCAGGAGGTGGGAGCATAATAATATATGATGGCGATGCGAAATTAGCACGCTTTTATGACAGTCACCGCCACGCTTCGTCGCTGTCATTTCGGTGACACTCTCTGCTGTTTATGTGGGATGGGCTTAAGTGCCGTCATAAACGTCATCTCGGTGAGGGCAATTTTTTGAAATATGATACCGCCATAGACGATTTAGTGCGATTTTCATCGTTTTATGGATGAATAATTATGTATCTGCTTGAGAAAGAGCAAGTTTGAAAACACGAGTTAAAACACATACACATAAACAATCAACACTCTAAAACACAAATTATTTTTATCTATTATTTTTTAGCTCTTAAGTAGAATTTAATAATTTTACAAATGCCACGTTGCCACACAAAACATCACGGCACACTGCGATGACGCCTCATCACTTTGACAACACATCATCATCCGCCGCCGAGACTCCATTTGACATTTCTCCTGCTCGTAGTGGCTAATGGCTCGTTGCAAAGGGACTCAAAACAGGACGTTGAGCTTCCTTTTGCATACACGCTTTGATGCAGACAGTTTAAGCTCTGAGGACTCTTACACACTCTCTACCGCTCTGTTCTATCTTCTAGGTGTTTTGCTTGTTTCAATGTGACTATTAGATTATTCGCTTTTCATTTAGCTCTAGAGGTTTAAGTGACGCTTGTTGTTATACTATTAACTTTACTATATGCGCTTTCTATACTAACAGATATATCTATAGAAATAGTTTTTATTTTTATTTGAAAAAGTTATTCAACCAGCGAAGCATTATGCGAGTAACATGAAGCGAAGAGAGAAATAAACAGTGCTTAACAACGAAAAAGATTGAGGAACATTGTTATAAATAGTTCAAAACACAAGAGCATATTTTTATCACAACTTTGCAAACAAAGAAACCAAGAGATCTATGGACAGTGTGAACACTGAAGGAACTTAGTTGGCGTGGAAATGGAACGCTTGAACGTGATTAATTCCGTTTCATTAATCATTTTTGATTTTGTACAACTTCAAGAACATCGTAGCAACCTTGCTATCCCAAAAGCTTCAAAAGTTGCCACACGTTCAGTGGTTCCATTTCCCAAGGCCTGCTCTTCCCAACAGTGCCCACGTCCAGGATTTCGCGTGTAATTTTTCTACTTTCATCCTTCTCACCCTATCAGCTGCTGCAATCATTTTTTACGACCAAAGTTTTTACCTTAAATCTTTCCCCGCCACCACACAACACCCCTCCCACCCCACTTAACACCTGCCGCGCGAAAGCTGTCTCTATTTCTCTATCGCTCTCTGTTTCTGTCCAACCCCCCACCACCACCACCACCACATTACGCCCCCGCCCAGTCATCACCACCACCCCCCTTTCGCATCCATTTTGTTATCTTTCTCTCTCTCTTTCCTGTAGGCACAAAATCCGCATAAATGGCAAGGATATACTTTCATTACACCAACCTTTTGCGATCACTGCGGTTCGATGCTGCACGGGATTGCGCATCAGGGTTTTAAATGTCAAGGTACTCTCTCTCACTGTCTCACTTTCACTTTCTCACATCTCCTATCCTGACGTCTCTCCCCCCTCGTCTCTCATCATCCGGCTTTTCCGGCTTAGCCTACTGAGTTTTTGGTTTATCCACAGTCACCGCCCGAATAAATGCTTGTTTCCTTTATTTTTTTCCTTCTAAAATCTTTCGTTTCGTTCACTAAAATCAAACTTTTTTTTCCTCAAATACTTCACCCACCGAGGAGAGACCACAAGAACATTTTTCTATTCGTCTTAAGAAAGCATACCAAGTTGTCGCAAGTTTTTCCGCCCGTGTTTCGTGTTTCGACAGTTTTCTTTGATCGAGTTTTCTGTAATCAGTTCCAAAAGATGACTCCCGTAAACGTGTACAAAGTTGTGTAACTAGATTAGATCAACAAAAGTCGTGCTTGAATAAACTTTTGGTTTGCGATGAAAAACTGCACATGAAGAGAGACACGGTTTCTCTTGTTAGTGAAGCACAATAGTAACTGAAATGATGATGATTGTGTGGTGCATTCTTGAATCAACTAGAATAGAATAGAACCCAAGCCTGTTGCAAACTAGCTGATCTGATGTCGTTGTGTGTGCAGTTCCAGACTCGATTATCCGAAGGATTTTGCAAAATTTCATAAATAACTCAACGCGACATTTTGGAAGTTGATGTCAGTAAACGCTTCAGTTTCGTCAAGGTATGATAGGTTTGGGCTGCCTGAACATGCTCCAATTGACAAAAATGAATTTTAGTGGGTTCCATTCCAATAAATAAAATTGTAAATTTCGAGTGCAAATCCTGTGGAATTATTTTCAGCAACCATGCGCACCCACGAACCCGAAATTTACAATTTTAATTATTGGCAGGAAATTTTCTAAACATCTTTTCTAACGATTGGAGTGTGTTTAGGGAGCACGAATATATCATACCTTGACGAAACTGAAGCGTTTACTGACATCAACTTCAAAAATGTCGAGTTGACCTATCATTTATTTACGGTCGATGAGCTTAAATGTGTCCCCAAAAGTATTCTGAGAACCAAAGATGGTGGCCAATACGACAAATTTGTCACAATAATTTGGCCATACAAATCTGTATACCAAAATGCCATTAAATGTAAAAAAAACTGGATTTTATTTTTAAATGTAAAACTATTTCTACAACCTGTTTTACCCGAAACACCATTCTCAAATTACGATTTTTTCAAGTTATTTTTTTGTATAAAAGTAACTTTTTATCGTGGAGGTCATAACCATGCTCATGCTCATGCTTCTACAACCTGTTTTACCCGAAACACCATTCTCAAACTACGATTTTTTCAAGTTTTTTTTGTATAAAAGTAACTTTTTATCGTGGAGGTCATAACCATGCTTTACCATTCAGATATATTAATTGGATAGATAAAGTAATTGTATGAAGATTTGTATGGGCGAATTATTTGTGTAATTTCTAGTACAATTTGTTATAAATGAAAAACAAAAATTAAATATCAAATAATATTCCTCATTCTTAAAAGTATTGCCTTAAAAAGTTATAAGATGTGTTAAATTTCTCAAAATGCCACCGCCAATGTGGCTGCCATCTTGGGTTGCGTATTTCCAATTTGAGATATATACTGTTTTTAAAGTGTATAATCAAACTTTGGATAAAGCAGATTGGCAAAATTTTGTCTCTAAGACCATGGCATGTGACCGCATTGGAATTACAGCAAGTGCTTGAAAATTTCTTAAAATATCGAATTCTTGGGGGAATGCATTCATTTTTTTTTTAGATTTGTTGTAAAAATCGTAGAGTTTAGAAGTTTGGATAATCGAGACTAGACTGTATATTTGTGTCATCGAAGCAACCGTGTGGACGATGAAAGCTCTGCGATTGCACTTTATTGGTTGCTTGACCATTAGATTTGTAGAGTTTTGATCATACTTGAACATGTAATTTTGATAAAAGTAATGAAAGTAGAATAGAATCGTAAACCTGATCGTTAATATATTTTTAGAAATTAGATTATTGCAGCAAAAACAAAAGCCTTTTAAAAGCGTTATTTTTGAGATACAAGCTTCTTTAATTTGGTTTTCCTAGAATCTTTCTGAAAGAACACCATGTAAAACGATTCAAAGCAAAGCTTTAAATTGCACTCCGAACACGTCGTTATTGTTAGCGATACAATATTCCACCGCCCTCCTCCCCCGAGCAACATCGGAAAACAAATCCATCTTATTTGCTGAAAACCGTAAGGTTTATCGCTAGGAACAAATTTATTCAAATTCCCTGACCAACAAAGCTCCTTCTTTTTGTTCTTCCTGGTCCTTTCCTCGTAGCCTGCTTCGTGAGTATCTTCTGTTTTAGCAAATCCCACTAGGACGACGAGGCATCGAGCATCGCACGAGGAATATTTCATCTGGGAAGGTCTGTGGTCAAAATACCAAAGCAGGCTCCGGCGAGAAAGTAAAACACATTCTTATTCTTCTCGTTAGCCATGAGAGTGGGTGGGTTGGGAGTTGGGTTCGATCCTTCGATGGTCCCAGCTGTGCTTCCAGCTCTTATTGCCCACGCGCAAACACACACACACACAGTTTAGTAGGTAGTATCCATTCGGAGGGACGTCCGTCGACGACGGCCTGCTATGATTCACTGTTGTTTGTAGCGTTTGCACTTGGAATAAATTGCTGTCTTTGCGTCACGGTCACGAATTTTCCTCGTTTTTCCCCTGCTCGTACTCAAGGTAGGTAAATTAATTTCGCTTGTCGAAAAACAATAAAAACAACACACACATTACACAACAGCAAAACAAACAAATGTCAGTTAGCAGATGGGTAGTTCAAAGTTTTTCAATAAAAATCAATACATATTAAAAAAAAAATGACGAGATTTGTTTGTCATCCGGGAGTGATTCGGCAATCATTTTGCGGTCACTTACTTCAATTAAAATGCCATCCACTCAATTGTGGGCTCTCCACTTTGGTGATTGAGAAGGGTGTAGCATTTTTTTTGTTCGGTTGTTTGATTAATTAAACGTTTATTGGCGTAAACGATATCAGAATGTGGGATCTGAATCGAAGTTATTTATCAATAATGACGCAATTTTTGCTCAGATTGCAACGCTCTAAATTTCAAATACAAATGTTTAAAGCTGTTGATTTTTTTTTTATTTTAATAAAAATATATATCTTTTCTTGTATATGTTGATACAATGAATTGTTATTTGATTGTTAATTTTTTGATTAAATATATTTTTTTAGTAATCAATAGAAAAACGGCTTTTTTCACAAAAAGCATCCAATTCAAAAAAGGTATTTCGAAATCGTAAAAAATATCATACCTATTGAATTATATTTTCAAGTGATTGTGATTAAAATTTTCAAGTAATAATATCTGGAAAATATTTTAAACATCGTGAAAAAACTGTCTGAATTCCTTCTGATCAATTCTACCTGTGTCTTCCTTTATTTCAAGTGTTGAATGCTTGTCTTGCTGTATCTCTGTTTATGTTGTGTGTGCATTTTCTGAATTCCCCAGTTCCATACACGCACTCCCTTCTTGCTTCCTTCTCATGATTTATGCTCGGCTGTCGCATCGCGCGCTCGAGGTCGGCGTTGAAGATTTTACGTTTTTTTTTGCACCGAAGATGACAGCGCAAACAGTGGAATGAGAATAATGTTTAAATTCACGCGGTATAAATTTACACTCAAAGTGATACCGATTCGCAGCAGCAGCATCCAGCACGCAGTCAGTACTGTGACAGGTGACAAATGAAGCACTCGTGATAGAGTTTAATTTAAGTTTTTCATAAAATGTCAGTGGTTTTTATCTTCGGAGCCAGTCACATCGAAGTAGGTCATTTGTTATGACCAGTAGCGATAGCCTACAAGTGTGAGTTCGGTTGACATTGGCGCTGCAGATCAAAGTTGGTGACCCCATTATGGATTATAATCAACCAGAGTGAGGATTTCAGACGACGCCTGCTGCGATACGATTAGAGGGCTCGTCTTGCGGCGGCGGCTGTCAGTCAATATCGAACGAAACTCAATCAAACGGGAGAAGCAGGCGTGGTTACTTAAGAAACCACGGCTGCCTCCGATTGTCATCCGATTTGGGCGACGAAGTCGCATCAGTCAGCATTTCAAGTATTGGCATCAGACAGGAGAGGGCAAACCGTTCTGAGCAGGTTTCGCGGGCAAAATGAGCAGCAAATCCTTTTGCGAGCTCATGTTTGCAGAAGCGACAAGTTTGCTGGAAATTGTTTAATTTAAAACGATCAATTTCAATCAACCAACCAGGGGGGTGTGGGTTGAAGATTGAAAGGAATGTGCTGTGTGATCAATTTTGTGCTCTGCAAATTGATTAAGTTAGTAGCGTACGCAATAGCTGTGAGCGCTCTGATGGTATGACAGAGAAGAAAAATGCTGTGGTAATTCTAGACAGGGACTAGCCAGTAATGACCACTGGAAAATCTTTCATCAGTTTCGTTTACTTCCATTTAAAATGTAATTGATGATAAATAGCTGAAGATTATTTTTCTTTCTGTTTGTTTAAAAATCTATTGGGGTAACAAAATTCTGGACACATGTGATTGGCGTAAAATCACGATTACACAATTAACACAGTTGTTAAATATTTAAGCAAAATCTAAAAAAAAAAATCAGTGAAATTTAAATTATTTGAGGCATTCCATGAATACTCCAAACTTCCTTCCCCAATTTAAGATATCACATCGAATCAACCAAAGACAAGTAATTACGGCTAAGAATGTTCACCCGGGAAGCTGTAGAGCGCCTACCACGGCCAAACAAAATTTTCCTTCCGTTTCAAAACGTGTGAAAAGCAAATTATTATTAGCGCCTGAAAATATCCCAGCAGAAACCGCCTCGAGTGAAATCCGGCATCGCTGACGAAACGGAGAGCTAGCTTATTAGTGGATTCAGGCTCAGCTGATGTTTCTTTGGACCGTCGTCGGAAGTTGGCACATGATAATGGGCGGTGTTCTGACTTTATAAAGTTGGCCCAAGAAGGAAACTGCTGCCACTGACAGCCTTCCTCGGTGAAATCCCGCGGAAGGAAGTTGCTACACCAGAAAAAATGGCAACTTTTGCCAAAAAGTTTTCACCGCAAATCCCGTCGAACAGAAAAAAGGCCAACAAATATTTTATCCATGCTCTGACTATGGGAGGTTATCGGAGTAGGCCATGCTGTGGGAGGGATGCTTCCGTTCCGAGGGCGCGATAATGGAATTATCCCGCATTGTAAAACTGTCAGCGCCAACTGCGATCAATGTCGTCGGCGCTGCGCTGCTCAATCGATTGTTAAAAAATTAAGACTCTTCCATGTTTCCAGTTAATTGGCAGGCAAAATCTTTGACAGGGACATAATGTCCCCGGAGGATCCCGTTGGACATTGTCCCGTCAATCGGATACTCCCAAGTTGACACAATCGGAAAATTGGACCATGCAAAAACATCGTGATGTTCCACTGGATATTGCTAATTTTCCAACTGTTTGGTTACCATCGCTACAAGTGGCTTTTTCGCTGCCGCGAATTACAGTTGATTATCCGTAATATTTAATTTACCATAATGAACGAAATTGTTTGAAATTAAGGGTGAAATTCCCCTTTACGGCGTAGAGATAACAGTAAAAATAATCTCGCCGAAACGAGTAGCACGAGCAAACAATTATGGAAAAGATGGGAGAGAAGAGCAGCCGAAATTAAATTCAATTGACTAACCCAAGTCAAAGCAATAAGGGTAAAAAATTTCCTTCATTTTCATCTCAGCTGACGGTTAAGGGCACATCTTATCCAGTTTGCCGTCGACGTTGCTGATTCTTCACTCAAAAATCCAAGAGTGCCACGGGAGTCGAGGAGCAGTCCATTTTTTCCTGAGCGCACGAGTAATTCAACCTATAGTGGACTCTTGCCAGTTGTTTTTTTACATTTTTAACGAATTTTTTAAACCCTTTTTTAAATTATTATAAAATATATATATAAAAAATTTCGACGGTTTTGTTCGAACGCGAATCAGTTCAATACGGAGCGTCGGAT
Source organism: Culex pipiens pallens (assembly GCF_016801865.2). Taxonomy (NCBI): domain Eukaryota; kingdom Metazoa; phylum Arthropoda; class Insecta; order Diptera; family Culicidae; genus Culex; species Culex pipiens. The sequence goes on from NC_068938.1 coordinate 223,315,830, forward strand.
CGAGGTGCTTTTTGTTGCGTTGGGTTCGTATAAGCCCAAGGAAGGTTCTTACGCCAAAAAGTTACAGCTTTGGCCACTCTGGAACCGATTCCGGAAAATCTGCAGATTGTACGGGAAAAGTTACGGTAAAATCAAATTTTGATCACAGAAGGCTGAATAAACACACAAGTTGAAACAAACGTCAACAAACAAAAAAGGCAGAACGAAGTTTGTCGGGTAAGGCTTGTAAAATATAAAAAAAATCAACATACCAACATTTGACAACTCAAATTTTAAATATTAAGGATTTCTTTTAAAAATTCAAAGCATTTATGTTTGACAGTTTAAAAAAAAGGGGGCCCAGAAATAATGGAAATGAAAAACCCATCGATACCTGAGGCTGCATTTAGTGGAACAAAGTCGATTTTCAATCATTTCATTCATCAAAATCTGACTTTTTAAATCGCTTACAACTTTTCAGGATTAATTTGTGCAGCATTGATCGGTGTGACAAATTTGTAGAACATTAAATGTCATATGAGAATCTCACTTTTGAGAATACTTGAATGCGCCACCTGCTGATCTGAAAAAAATAGTATCTGAATTCGATTAAAATTAAAATTTTAGTTTTAAATTAACCCAAAAATTATTATTTTACGCTTTTAGTTTAAAAACGTGTTATTGGCCCATTTTCCATTTAAGTTATTTTAAAACGAATAAGCATCGTGTTTTCCTGACAATTTTTTTTTGAGATTCAAAGAAAACTTCAAACTAAAGCAAGCCATTGAAGAGAATCGACGATTTTACTCTTCATTTTACTTAAAAATATGTCTATTTCCGTGTGCTTTATTTTGCAGAATCAATTTTATTTTCAGTAATTCGCTGTTTTTTGTCAATGGGCCATCCATAAACCACGTGGACACTATTTTTTAGTTCAATTATTGTCATTTTGATTATTTTCGTCATTTTCGTCATTTTGGTCATTTTGGTCATTTTGGTAATTTTTGTAATTTTGGTAATTTTGGTAATTTTGGTAATTTTGGTAATTTTGGTAATTTTGGTAATTTTGGTAATTTTGGTAATTTTGGTAATTTTGGTAATTTTGGTAATTTTGGTAATTTTGGTAATTTTGGTCATTTTGACATTTTGGTAATTTTGATAATTTTGGTCATTTTGGTCATTTTGGTCATTTTGGTCATTTTGGTCATTTTGGTCATTTTGGTCATTTTGGTCATTATGGTCATTTTGGTCATTTTGGTCATTATGGTCATTTTGGTTATTTTGGTAATTTTGGTTTTTTTGTTAATTTTATGTCATTTTTGGTCATTTTGGTCATTTTGGTAATTTTGGTCATTTTGGTCATTTTGGTCATTTTGGTCATTTTGGTCATTTTGGTAATTTTGGTAATTTTGGTCATTTTGGTAATTTTGGTCATTTTGGTCATTTTGGTCATTTTGGTCATTTTGGTCATTTTGGTCATTTTGATCAATTTGGTCATTTTGGTCATTTTGGTCATTTTGGTCATTTTGGTCATTTTGGTCATTTTGGTCATTTTGGTCATTTTGGTCATTTTGGTCATTTTGGTCATTTTGGTAATTTTGGTAATTTTTGGTCATTTTGGTCATTTTGGTAATTTTGGTCATTTTGGTCATTTTGGTCATTTTGGTCATTTTGGCCATTTTTGTTATTTGGTTATTTTGGTCATTTTGGCCATTTTGGTCATTTTGGTCATTTTGGTAATTTTGATCGATTTGGTAATTTTGGCCGTTTTGGACATTTTGGTCATTTTGGTCATTTTGGTCATTTTGGTCATTTTGGTCATTTTGGTCATTTTGGTCATTTTGGTCATTTTGGTCATTTTGGTCATTTTGGCCATTTTGTTCATTTTGGTCATTTTGGTAATTTTGATAATTTTGATAACTTTGGCCGTTTTGGACATTTTGGTCATTTTGGTCATTTTGGTCATTTTGGTCATTTTGGTCATTTTGGTCATTTTGGTCATTTTGGTCATTTTGGTCATTTTGGTCATTTTGGTCATTTTGGTCATTTTGGTCATTTTGGTCATTTTGGCCATTTTGGTCATTTTTCCCATTTTGGTAATTTTGGTCATTTTGGTAATTTTGGTCATTTTGGTCATTTTGGTCATTTCGATAATATTCGTCATTTGCGCTATTTTGATAATTTCGGACATTTTGGTCATTAGTTTTTGAAGAAAAATAGGGGCCATCAAAGGATACCCAAGTAACATTTTTTTCCAGGAGTTCTACAAGAGCTCTTCAAGATAGCTACAGCATAGCAGTTTGGACCGCGGTAGGATAAAACTCTCTTCAAGTACTCTTCCAAACTCCTGAAGAAGTTTTGAAGAGAATTTTATCCTACCGCGGTCCAAACTGCTATGCTGTAGCTATCTTGAAGAGCTCTTGTAGAACTCCTGGAAAAAAATGTTACTTGGGATAACATTCTTTTTTATCGAAATTCTCGCTCAATTTTCTTTAGAATGCTACTTGAAAATAACTTTTGTTGTAAGTTATGAGTAACACATGTTTTTTTTATAAAATCGTCAAAAAAAAGCCTTGCTAAAATAGAGGGATGGTCCAATCAGCTTCAAACTTCCAAGTTTGGTCCAAATCGATTATTGACCTATCTACAATCAACTTTGCTCAGGTTGTTACGGAAGAAATCAAAAAGACTTTAGAGTGTCAGTGCTGGACCTGGTTAGGACCCGTAATTGAATACCATTAAGAAAAAGTGACTTCGTAGCATTTTTATTGAAACTACTTTCAGAGGGTCACTACAGCAAATAAGTCCACAAATGGATAACATACCCTAGTCAAAATACAGTCGGTGTTACAGTAGGCGAGCAGCCGATCTCCTGAACGACTACTGTCTGTCTGTCACTTGAGCCATTTCCTCCCGTGCTTTACGCTAATGATTATTATTACACACTGTTAAAAGAAGAGTCGATTTTGGGAAGGGTGGTGTAGCTACGGAAATAAAGAGGAAAGAAGAAAAAGAAGAGTGCACATTATCATCCAATTTGAATCACGTAGCGAAAAACGAGTGTGGGTGTGGGCTGAATGATGAAGGGTAGGGTGAGGCGGGGTTCGTTGTTTTCCTTTTCTTCGTTAGCTTCCCGTTGTTCGTTTTGTTGCCGGCGGCCTACTATGGCATTTCTTTCTCGTTTAGGTGTCCCTGGAAGAGCTGTTTCTACCACCTTCGCACGGATTCCTTGTATCCTTTCGAGACGGATTCACTCGGTTTTTTGCTGTTGTCTTCTTTTTAATAATGGAAGCGCTAGAGCCCGACGACAGCAGGCAGTGTTGCCAGCTCGGCAACATTCCCTTTGAGTCGTTTACCATGTAAAAGACCGTACGTCTCCATTAGGACGTAATGTCCTAATGAACATTCCAAGGCCTGCTATGAGTGATCGTCACCCAAGCTAGCAACCCTTTTCACAGACAATGGGATGAGCCCCGTCATACTGTGCTAATGTTTTGTTCCATTGTTTTTTTTTGGTTTCTTGCTTCTCATGACACGATTTTTTGCCCCTATTAAGCAGCGTATCGTGTATGCCTTTAATCCTCCGCCCAACCACCCAACCCTTGTGGAAGTCTGGAATGGATGGTTTTTTGGTCTACTGAAGATAACCAAAAGATAGTCATCACCGTCGTTTCTCACCCACTTTGTGGGGATGGTATTTTTCAGCTGGTTTCCTACCGCAGGCCCCGATTAGGGCTGGGTATGTGTGTGTGTGTGTGTATGTGTGGTAATCCAACTCACTTTTGGCTCATAACCATGCTGCCAAACACAGTTTGTGACATAGAGGAAAAGCTCAACACTCTCACTCGCTGGAGAGCTTCCAGAAAGCTAGATCTGCGGGCTCAGTGGGGTAAAGGTGACAATTTTTGTCCTTGTTGACAACATCCCTGTAAGTTCTTAGGCCTCATGTTTTGTTGAGTACTTATGGGAGAAAAAGTTTTTCCTCAACTTCCCCCCAGACCGAGTTTTTCTCTTCTTTACATTTATTCCTGGAAAATGTAAAACGTAAACACTGTCTCCGAGTCAACTTAAGTTTTTTTTATACTTTTACTTTTTTCACCGAGAGTCGTCGCTGTCGCGTAGTAGTCTGTCACTGGCGTAACAAAGTTCGCCAACTGAAAATGAGAATGGAATATTTACTTATTGTTATCTGTTTGTGAAGTTTGAGTAATCGTCTTTTTTCCATTTGGGATGTGACGACAGCACAAGAAAGAAACTAATCGTTAGGAAGAAAAACTCAGAATTTGGTTGTCATGGCCAACTTTTATTTCATCTGAATTACGACTCCAATCAAACTTTGCACTTTCTCGTTAAAATCTGTCCGCCCTATTTGCTATGCAAACTTTGCCAATTTCTTTGCCTTTCAAACTTGATTTGTGTTCCTATGTGTCTATCTTTATGTTTCATTCTCTGTACATCTCTGCACACATACTATTTATCCTACTGCACACACTCACATTCACAAATTGATGTTTTGTACTTTGTCTCGATTGCTGTAGATATTGCACTCTCGCACTTGTAAATGTCAAGATGTTTACCAACCTGGACGGTATAGAAAAAAAAAACACTAAATATCTATTCTTGTGGTTCTTACCTGTGAAAATTTTCTCATAACATCTCTAACTAAACCAATTGAACGAATAAATTCCACCAATAAAAACTCATCCATGCAACCTCATCAAAAAATTATCAATTATTGTTTTCCATCTTTGATTTCTCTCAAAAAAAAAGTCATTCTTTTTTCACTTTTATTTTCTTCCCTTTTTTCGGTGTGCCTCCCCGGTGACTCAAAAATCGTTGTCTTTTCTCTAATCTTTCTTCTTGTATACTTTTTACCGTGCGTGCGGCGTGACGTTCACCGCGCAATGGCAATGGCTACTTTGATGATGACAAAATAAATGCCCCCTCCAGCATGTGATATGAACGTACACAAGCGGTGCGAGGAGAGCGTGCCGAACCTGTGCGGATGTGACCACACCGAGCGGCGAGGGCGCATCCAGCTGGCCATCACGCACCACGGCAACAAGCTCAACATTGAGGGTGAGTAGATGGTGGGGTGGGTCCATTGACGACCGTTTTGGTGGAGACGCATGGTGGTTAACGATTGTTTGCATTTCAGAAATCGATAAATTTTTAATACCTTCAAGCAGTTCTCCCCGAATTCCGGAAAGAAATACACGACAGTCGACAAATCGACAGATACAAATTGTATTTTATTGTCTAAACTTTTTGGGGGCCTTTCCTATGACCAAAGTAGCAATATTGTGTCATTGCTGAAGACACCAAAGCGATCAGAAAATTCCTTCAAAAGATACAGATTTTCGAATATTTTTATACTATTTTGTATGGACAGCTGCCAAAATTGTGAACTGTGAACCAATGACACAATATGGCTTCTTTGGTCAGAGGGAAGGCCTATCGAACTGAATAAAAAATACATAAAATAAAAATGCACAATATCAGTCGATTTTCTTTTGCATTCTTCATGCATTTCATAATTTCCTCTAGTAAACAATGATTAAGCCAAAAATGTTTTTAAAGGTTTAAAAAAAAAAGAAAACATTGAAATGTTTGGAATTTAAAAAAAAATAAAGGAATCATCTAAAGTCAACAGGCGAAACCCTTTTGCTAGTTTGGCCATAGATTAACTAATTGAATCCAAACCCTGTTTATCTTTTAAAGCTTTCACTTAGATGATATTTTTTAATTATGCAGTTAGTTTTAAAGTTTAATTTCCATTTTTCCACAAAATACCGTATTTTTCTAAAAATACTCAAATTATTATTATTTGCAATACTATTTTAAAGTTTTATGAATAAAATATTCAAAATATCACAAAATATTGACTTTTTAAACAACCCAAATTTTCATAACATGCAATTTGGGTATCAACGGACTCGAAATTTTAGATGCATTTTCACTATTTCTGTTGCTACCCCAATTTTCACAAAATACTGTATTTTTTTAAAGTTCTTAAATTTTCAGAATTTGCAATATGGGTAATTCGAAATTTTGTTTGCATTTTCATGACTTTAGATTTTTTTTTATAAAATATTAAAATTTTCACAAAATACCGTTCCGTACCGTAATTTTTTTTAAATACTGATTTTTTACGTATTTTTTTTTAAATACTCAAATTATTATTATTTGCAATACTATTTTAGAGTTTTATGAATTAAATATTCAAAATGTCACAAAATATTGACTTTTCAAAAAAACCCAAATTTTTATAATTTGCAATTTGAGTATCAAACGACTCGAAATTTCATATACTGTTGCTTCACCAATTTTCACAAAATAATGTACTTTTTTTTAAATTCTTAATTTTTCAGAATTTGCAATATGGGTAATTCGAATTTTTTTATGCATTTTTACTGCTTTAGATTTTTTAAATAAAATATTGAAATTTTCACAAAATACCGTAAAGCACCGTAATTTTTTTTGAAAATATTAAAATTTTCATAATTTTCAAATATGGGTATCGAACGATTCGAAATATAGAATGCAGTTTCACTGTTTAGGATGATTAAAAAAAAAAAAAAAAATTTCACAAAATAACGTTTTTTTTAAATATGTACTCAAATTTTTATAATTTGTAATATGGGTATGAAACGATTCGAAATTTTGTATGAATTTTTACTTTTTGAGTTTTTAGAATTTAATACTCAAATTTTATTAAAATGCCATATTTTTTCGAATCTTTTGAGAATCAAATAGCAAATTATAAAAATTTTAGTGCTTTTTAAAAATTTGGTATAATGCGAAATTAATTGAAAAATTCTAAAAGAGTGAAAATGCATGCACAGTTTTAATCGACTGATATTTAAATTGCAAAATTATAAAAATCTGAGTATTTTCAAAAAATACGTTATTTTATGGATTTTTTTTTTTGGAAATTCATTAAAAAACTCTAAAAAATCTGAATAGCATACCAAATTTTACAACGTTCGATTAGTAATTTGAAAATATAAGTATTTTATAAAAAAAAATTATAGTATTTTGTAGAAAATATCGGTATTTACTTCCAAAAACTCTAAAATATTGAAATGAATGCAATATTTCGAATCTTCTGATACCCATATTACAAATTATGAAAATTAGAGTATTTTCGAAAAAAAAACCGTATGGGTCTTGATTTTTTTGAGTATTTAAAAAAAAACTCTAATAAAAGTGACAAAGCATACACATTTTTTTTTATGAAATTTGAGTATTTTCGAAAAATATAGTATTTTGTGAGAATTGGAGTATTTAACAACAAAAAACTCCAATAAAGGTTAATAGGAATAAAAAAATTTGGCTTAATATTATACCCGTATCGAAAATAATGAAAATTCGAAAAATATAATTCGAAATAATAACAATAGATGATCGTTATCGTTATCGGACCTCAGTAATTTTATCGTTAACAACCTTGGTGTTGTGGTAATATTTAAACGTGACAATCAAAAATAAGAATACGATTTAAATATTTTTTTCTTAATTCGATTATCCGAAGTGAAATTTCGGCCATTCCTACGTATATTCGAGTCTAGACTGTATTGAGAATATTCATTTGGTAATGTAACTGACAATGTAAAATGTAATGTGGGTAGTTCTCCGCCAACTCACACAGCAGTTGCCCCGACCCCTCTTCGATTTGCGTGAATCTTTGTCCTAAGGGGTAACTTTTGTCCCTGATCACGAATCCGAGGTCCGTTTTTTGATATCTCGTGACGGAGGGGCGGTACGACCCCTTCCATTTTTGAGCATGTGAAAAAAGAGGTGTTTTTCAATAATTTGCAGTCTGAAACGGTGATGAGATAGAAATTTGGTGTCAAAGGGACTTTTATGTAAAATTAGACGCCCGATTTGATGGCGTACTCAGAATTCCGAAAAAACGTATTTTTCATCGAAAAAACACTAAAAAAGTTTTAAAAATTCTCCCATTTTCCGTTACTCGATGTACTTTTCGAATCTACATTGACCCAGAAGGGTCATTTTTTCATTAAGAACAAAAATTTTCATTTTAAAATTTCGTGTTTTTTCTAACTTTGCAGGATTATTTTTTAGAGTGTAATAATGTTCCACAAAGTTGTAGAGCAGACAATTACAAAAATTTTGATATATAGACATAAGGGGTTTGCTTATAAACATCACGAGTTATCGCGATTTTACGAAAAAAAGTTTTGAAAAAGTTGGTCGTCATCGATCATGGCCGTTCATGGTCACCCGCGACAGACACGGACGACGAAACAAAGAGAAACGCAAAAAGTAACTTTTTCAAAACTTTTTTTCGTAAAATCGCGATAACTCGTGATGTTTGTAAGCAAAACCCTTATGTCTATATATCATTTTTTTTTGTAATTGTCTGCTCTACAACTTTGTAGAACATTGTTACACTCTAAAAAATAACCCTGCAAAGTTAGAAAAAACACGAAATTTTAAAATGAAAATTTTTGTTCTAAATGAAAAAATGACCCTTCTGGGTCAATGTAGATTCGAAAAGTACATAAAATTTCCCATAAAATGACATGTTCCAAAATTTTTTACAGTCGAGTAACGGAAAATGGGAGAATTTTTAAAACTTTTTTAGTGTTTTTTTCGATGAAAAATACGTTTTTTCGGAATTCTGAGTACGCCATCAAATCGGGCGTCTTATTTTACATAAAAGTCCCTTTGACACCAAATTTCTATCTTATCACCGTTTCAGGCTGCACATTATTGAAAAACTCCCTTATTTTCAAGAAAATTCTACATACGAATAACTGAAACATAAAAGCTAAGGTTTCTAATGGCATAAATTAGTAAAGTCACGAATTATCCTTACAAGTGAAATATCATTTCCGCAAAAAAACTTTCCTGCATCGGTTTCAAGTGCCTCAGACAGCAGTCACAAAAGCTAAAGGTGATTCCCTACTCGACTTTATTGCTTACCAACCCTTAAAAAACGAAGTAAAAAGGAATTCAGAGGGAAAAACTGTACCGTCATCGGGAAACCGAAGTAGGATCATCCCTTATGGGCAGTTAGTGGTTCTCACGTGCGCGTGCTTCGAATCACTCCAAACGCCCACGACCACCTTCTTCTCATCTACTTGGTCGCCCAAAAGTTTCATCTCAAACACTCGAATGGGCGGCTGTTCGCTGAACTGGAAATACAAATATCATAAAAATGTACACGTTCTTTTTTTTGTGTGTGTCCTTGGGGTGTCCAGAGGAGATCCTTTCATGCTGGGAAATTTTCTATATTTTTTTTCTCTTTCACTTGCCACACTGTTGAAGGTTTGTCGGTACCTGCTGCACTTGTTCCGACCCTTTCCCTTTCTCTCTGGAGGGTGGTGTATTCTCCAGTCCAATCAGCGACAAATGCACAAAGGCTTCGATGATCGTGCAAATCTCCACGGGGAACGTGGCAGGCACAGTGGGTTTTGATAGAAATATTCTTTTAAATATTTAGTTGAATAACTATCTGCTTTTTCACGTAAATCATTTATACAAATACTTTCATTCGCATAAAAAAATAATTTAATCAAACCCACTGTGAAAGGATAAACGGCCCCCCATTGCCGTCATCATTGTCCATCCCGAAACGTAACGAATGACGGAGGTTTTGCACCTACTTCCACTAATGGGCTTTGGGGGCTCACTTTCCTGCCATTCACTGGGGGAATCTACTACCGAGCTGTATGTATATCTGCACGAAACGGCCACGTGACTTGGAGTGCACCGTGGCCAAAAAGTTAGCTCTGCACACAGCCATAGGACCCTTCCACCACGTAACACACAAGGCACGTTGGCAGACTCCCCTTTTGCCAATTAGCTTTGGTTACCCAAACTCAGTAGGCACTGAACGACGGTCGATGGTGGTGGCGACGACGACGATGAAAAGTTGGCAAATCGAAGGCAGCCATGCAGTGTGCACCACCCACCACGTTCAGGATAACGAGGACCGAATGCGATGTTTCTACCCTGTCTGCCTACATGTTGGTAGATATGCAGAGAGGAAGTAGAAGACGCAGCTTTGAAAGCTCACTATCGAAGTAGGCTGAGGCAGTCTGGTTTGCTTTTTGTTTTAGGGTGAATTAAATGCTTGGCATCCTCCCCTTAGTGGTTAATTATTACTGAAATAATCAGTACATGATTTATAGTTTATTTTTTTATATTCATAAAGCAAATAATTTATGTTTTGCAAGACAAATTTTTAAAGTATACACTAAAATAAAAAAAAGTACCAAATTTCTAAATTCTAGGAATTTTGCCTCCTTTCCTTATTAAGTAATCCTAAAAATCCAATTACTAAATAAGGAAAAGTGGCCAAATTCCTAGAATTTAGGAATTTGGTACATTTTTTTTATTTCAGTATAAGTTTTAAGTGTTATTGTTTATTAAACGCCTCGATTTTTTGGCTGGTGATTTCAGAAAAAGGTTCAGTTACGTCAAGGTATGATAGATTTTGGCTCTTAGAACACGCTCCAATCGACGCAATTGAATGTAAGTGAATTTCCGGCAAAAAAATGGTAAATTTAGAATATTTATGCTATGAAATAATCTTTAGCTAACAACATTTAAAGCATCCTTCAAGATGTAATTTTTAATTAAAAAAAATATTTTTCAGATAATTTCACCCTCATATGCCTTAACTTGAACACCTTGCATTATATAAAAAATGATTTCAAATTTGATTTTGCATCTAAAAAACGTTTTTTGGAATTTAGTTTGCGAATATTTCTGATTTTTTCCAAATTCATATTTTTGGTTCCTAATTCTCTATTATTTTTTACTCTAGCTGATGCATTTTTAGTCCCCTAATTTGAATAAAAAAAAAAATTTGACAAAATTGACAAAATTGACAAAATTGACAAAATTGACAAAATTAACAATTTAGTATTTTTAGTATTTAATTGACAAAATTGACAAAATTGACAAAATTGACAAAATTGACAAAATTGACAAAATTAACAATTTAGTATTTTTAGTATTTAATTGACAAAATTGACAAAATTGACAAAATTGACAAAATTGACAAAATTGACTAAATTGACAAAATTGACAAAATTGACAAAATTGACAAAATTGACAAAATTGACAAAATTGACAAAATTGACAAAATTGACAAAATTGACAAAATTGACAAAATTGACAAAATTGACAAAATTGACAAAATTGACAAAATTGACAAAATTGACAAAATTGACAAAATTGACAAAATTGACAAAATTGACAAAATTGACAAAATTGACAAAATTGACAAAATTGACAAAATTGACAAAATTGACAAAATTGACCAAAGATTTTTTTTCGCTAGTTTTTTTTTGTGTTTGTGGGCTTCCTGGAGGGCAAACCGCGGTTGTAAAACTATCGCTGTGCCATAAGTGTGTTTATAAGTGCCAATAGAAATTTGCCGTTGCCTGTCCAAAAAAGAAGGAGCGAACAAAGAAGATAAACTTTGCCGAAATGGAAACGTTTTTTTCAGCATGTAAAAGGACTGCTGAAGATCCTCAACCTTCTACAGCCATTTTTAGAAGTATTTTTCAATGTGTTTTGGATGTCATTTTGGGTACTTTTACTTTGGAAATGTTTGGCTTTCATGGAAATTTTTAAAATTTTAACCAAATTCTATTTGATAATCTAAAAATAATTGAAGTTTTTTTTCGTCAAAGAAAATGGGTTTTACAGGGTTAATGTCGTCGTTGATAAGATAGTGGCTGCTCATATGCTTTCTTTTTGCTTGATTTTTTTGCTGCCCTCAGCCAAATGGCATCAGAAGAAAAATGGAACAGACAGTGCACACGTTCGGCAAATTGCAACGAGGTCATGAAACGGCAAGAATATCTTCTTTGGAAGTGGAATTTCGTAATGTTTCCTGTGAGAGTCTGCCTGCACAATGAGATGTTCGTGAATGGAATAGAATTGTCCGGATGTGCATTACAATTTGGGCAGAATGAATGGCCGACACTGATTTCTCTTATGAAAATACAGATTCGTCCTCCTGGAAAGTACGTGCTGGGTCAGAGCACTGAAAATTGATGAACTTTTTTAAATGGGCTATTAAGTGGAAAGTTCCCTTTATTGGTCCAAAATTAACTCTCCCACCACCACAAACCGCCAACATTGGGGCTCATCATTAATCTTCTGTTTTGTCAGATAACAGAACCTTCCATTTTCTAGTCCGTCCTTAAGAGGAAACCACGAAAACCGCGTTGATCTCTGATGGTTTCCCATTTTCCACATTTTCCTTCTCCTCTAAGGACGTCATGACGGGCGAGGATCTCCCTTTCACTTACGGTGACACTTTCCCTTATCGCAGTCGGCATTGCGCAGAAAATCTGGCCCACTGATGGTGTTTGTCCATGGCCTACTTGAGTTGATGGGGTATGAGTGGGAGTGACACGTCCATTATTGTTGAAATATTCCCGTGGTTGCGGACCGGGTCCAGGTAGGCCATTCCGAGCTTAGCACGGTTGTGTGCTTTTAAGGGAAAGAGGACAAATATTGGAACTTATCTTTTTTTCACCTAATTAAAATGTAACGTAACCCTTCATCACATTGCACCAGATATGAAAAAGCCCAACAGGCACGACCACTACCTCAAAGAAAGAGAGTGGGATAGCCCCGAGGAAAAGTGGAAAATGAAAATGGCATTTAATTTGGGAGATAAAATTATCAAACATTATGCTCAACGGGGGGATTTGGGTGGTTGTTTCGTGTTATTTCGTTACCGGGGAAAATAACTGGAGGAGGATTAAGTTCCAGCAGCTCACGAAGAGCGGCGAGTAAGATAGGAGGGACGTGTATATTTATATTTCTAACAAACACGTAATAAATTTTAGCCGTTTTTCCCATCCACCAGAGTGGTAATGGAAATCTGGAGTCTGATGTGGGGCGGGTTTTTTTTCGGGCAGGGAGGAGGCGTTTTCCTTTTTCCCGTGAATGAAGTGAACGTTTATTAGGAGCGAAAACAATGTTGTTGAGATAAAAAATGGGAAGGATTTGTGCCGTGGAAAAGAGGGGCTGCTCTCATGGTTCTAAATTTGGTTTGAATTACCTGTGCCAGGTAGAGCGTGTAAAAAATGTAACGGAACCAAATTGATTCTTTTTTTATTAATTTTATTTGTTACGATAATTCAACCACTCAGTTGCAATACAATTTGACATTTTGCCTGACTTTGCATTTCAAACATCATCATCATGAAGCGGGTTTCACACTCATGATCTTTGGATTGGAAATCCAGTAGGGGAAGGGATATCTCGGTGCAAAAAGCTCTGGTTAATGTGCTCCGTTAAATCGAAAATCTAAATTTCGTAAATTAAATTATTTAACATAATTGTCTTGCCGAAGACACCAAATCAATCAGAAAATTCTTCCTCGTCGAGATACAGATGTTGAATCTTCCCATAGCACTTTTCTATGGACAGCCAACAAATTTGTATGAAGAAAATAATGACGCGAAATGGCTGGACAAGGAATCACTTGTCACTGAAATCTATCTTCAATTATTTTTTCGGCGATTAATTTCGATTGTTCATTTAAATGAAGATATTATAAAAATACAAGTTTTTATTCCATTGTTCGGATTTTTCACGCATTTTCTTTTTTTGAACTGCTCTGAGAAAACTTCGCAAGAAGCTATCATTTGCTTAAATCATGATTTTCCGCGGTCCAATTTGAATATTTTTTCATGTTTTACCATCAAATTTTACATTTTGTACGATTGAGATGGAAAGCTTTAATTTGAATGTAAAATCAAATCTGCAGTAAACAAATCATGCAAAGTTTGAAATAACAGCCACTTTATTTTGTATTTAAATTTTTTGCTTTTTTTTACCCCTACCATGATTGAGCTTGACCTCTGAAAATATGTTTTTCGAAAATATAAGAAATAAAATCTTACAAATTTTATTTAAAGACATTGAAGTCTTGACCAATTGTTGCTGAGATGGGCTCTGAAAGAAAAGCAAACATAAAATAGTAGTTTATGCAACAAATTGCAAAAAGAGCATTTTTTCAGCACGAGTCGTACATTTATCCAACGAGGTTCACCGACGAGTGATGAACAAAATCAAGTTTTGTAGCGAGTTCCATACTACGATTTTTGCAATTCCGAAAACCACCCTTTGAACAGAATTATGAACAAATGTCCATGCATTGAGTCAATTAATCGCTTAAATTTCAAAAAATGTTGAAAAGTATGACTTTTCCTAACAAGTGCTGAAAAGTTCAACTTTTCAGCATCCATTTCAGTGCTGAAATGTAGAACTTTTCAGCATTTGTTTTGAAAAGGATTACTATTCGATTCTGTTATTTTTGGTACAGAGAAGGTAGGCTGTTTCGTCGTTCAAGAATGACAGGAAAAGTACCGTAATCTGGGGTGAATCGGGACTACAGTCTGAATAGGCCGTTTTTAGAGCACTTAAAGCTTTTAAATTTGGAAATGGATGTACACATTTTGTTGGCCTGAGTCTGTTCTAACCGAAACCAACCAGAATAATCAAAATATTGTGCTCCAACATGGTTAAAACTGCTGTCCCAATTCGCCCCATGTGTCCCGATTGACCCCAGTTTACGGTAAGTAGTTTCACGACGGAACAGCAAAACAATATTTTTTAATTCGTTGCCTTCACCAAATAAGTGTCGATATTTAAGGTGACGATTTCCATTATAAAAATATGTAAATAATTTTCCGTTCTATCGAAAATAATCATATTTTTCAAAATTTTCAAATCTGCCGTAACATTTGTCCCCAAACACATATTTCTGACCACAGATTTGTTGTTTTACTTTTTCAGCAAATTTTGATTTCTGTAACCACAGATCAGGAAAAAAGACAAAAAAAGAAATAAATATATTTTCATAAATTCATTGATATTTAAAAAAAAATCGTATTGGCAGAATACCGTTGCAAATATTTTTACAAAGTTTATGTCACCCCCTTTTCAAAAATGGGCCCGAAAAATTGCCCTTGGGCAAAAACTATTTTTTCAAAAAACTTCAAAATTAATTTTCCAATTCCCAAATGAAGCCTAACATTTCAAAAGGGCACATCACTTTGGTAAACAAGAGTGTATTCCTTTCATTCAAACGATGCCAACAATGGTCAAGCTCGAGCTGTCTCGTGAAATATGAAGGCTGACATATCGGTCGGTCAGTAAAAAAACCAGCTAGAAGTCGCATGACAAAAAACTTTTGCTAGAAAGAGATAGGAAATCTGACTCAAACTAACCCGCAGCTGCCATGTGAACATTTTTTGAATGTGTTGGTAAATTACTGACTAGGAAGCTAGATTGGTTTTTTCTATCCATTTTATATAAATTTTTTCATCAACAACCATGCGTCTCCATGATTTTGTATTTTAGCCAAAAAACACAATTTTAACTAATATTCCACGCCATTTCCTGCAGTGAAACAGGGCCGCAACCTGATCCCGATGGACCCGAACGGTTCGAGCGATCCGTACGTGAAGATCAAGCTCATCCCGGATGCGGACAACGTCAAGAAGAAAACCAAGACCATCCGGGCGTCGCTCAATCCGGTGTGGAACGAGACCCTCATCTTGTAAGCTGGTTTAAATTTTGTTTTCTTTAATATTCTGTATTAATTGGTTGTTTTGCAGTGAACTGAAGGGCGAGGACAAGGATCGCCGGGTGCTGATCGAGGTGTGGGATTGGGATCGAACCTCGCGGAACGATTTCATGGGCTCGCTGTCGTTCGGCATCTCGGAGGTCCTCAAGAACCCGGTGGACGGCTGGTTCAAGCTGCTCACGCAGGAGGAGGGCGAGTATTACAACGTGCCGGTGCCGGAGGAGGGTGCCGACCTGGTGCAACTCAAGAGTCAGATGAGGGTTGGTGTTTTGAGGGACTGGGAAATTGTTTGAAAAGTAAAATTTAATTTATTTACAGAAAACATCCATCTCGAAGAAGATTCCCGTGCTGGGCGACAAGGACGTTCCGCACAACATGGGCAAGAAGGACGTCATCCGTTCGACGGACTTCAACTTCTTGATGGTACTGGGCAAGGGTTCATTCGGCAAGGTGATGCTGGCCGAGCGGAAGGGCACGGACGAGCTGTACGCGATCAAGATCCTGAAAAAGGACATCATCATCCAGGACGACGACGTGGAGTGCACCATGGTGGAGAAGCGGGTGCTGGCACTGTCGCAAAAGCCACCGTTCCTGGTGCAGCTGCACTCGTGTTTCCAAACGATGGTTAGTACTTGAATTCATTAGGCGAATAAACATAACAATAACTTACCTTCTTACTTTAGGACCGATTATACTTTGTCATGGAGTACGTCAACGGCGGTGATTTAATGTTCCAGATTCAACAGTGTGGCAAGTTCAAGGAACCGGTTGCCGTGTAAGTACCTACTAGGCAGAGCGAGAACAATAACGCAACGCACACACGCATCGCAGTAGCCATCGCTAATCCAAGCGATCGATTTGGGGCCGCCTACTACGATTTCATGAATCGCACACGTGGGTGAAATTAGCTTGGCAAACAGTTAATGGTATTATTTCCACGTCGTTCCTCATTGCTCACTCCTTTTTTCGTGGGGAAAGCAAAGGGAAAACGCACCGATTTATCGCCGGACACAGGTCTGGAGTGCCGTGGCCGGGGTCAGCAAAGGATAATTAGTTTTTTGTTGTGTTCCCCCACCCCGCCCCCGTTTTGAGTGGGTGCCACGAGCGAGCGTGATTCGTGGGAATTTGGTTCCGGTTAACGGTGGATGGGCGATGCCAAGGGATGGCCGTTATCCCCGCGTCTCGACGTGACGTGACGGTGATTTTCGATCTTAATTATGTCGTTTTGGAACGGTGCGGGGGTGGAACGAGATGGAAGTTCATTTTGTTTTGATATCACGCGGGAGCGAGCGTGTGTTAATTATATGATAATTATTTTTACGCGCCGAACATTAGGACATTTAATGGGTGATGTTTTGAGGATTAGTGGGGAAGTATCACTCGTGCTGGATCATCTCATATAAAATTTGACTAAAACAAGGTGGTTTATATAAAAAAAGTTAGTTAATCGAGCAAGTACGAGACATTTTACGGAATGTTTCGCCCCAGGCCGATTCCCTGATGAAAATATTCGCAAAACGATAGAAGAAAACATAGCTAAAAGAAACAATTCAGATGTTAGGTCGTTCCAAACATTTTTCATAGATTATGTTATAATTTAGGGGTAAAAAACCGCAACTTTTGAGCCATAGAGAACTACGGAGAAATTTTTTTTCAACGAGCAATGATTTTTTGATTATAGCTGTCCAAATGTTATTTTTGGAAAAAAAGAAATTTTAGTACAAACTGAAAAATCTCGTTTTTGATTTCTCAAAATAGTGTCCTTGTAAAAATATATTTATAATATATAGGAGACATTCAAGATTGGACCTCTGGTTGCTGAAATGGGTTAAAAAAAGAAAGTCTCATCCAAACAAGCCTCATATTTTCAGCACCAGCATCTCAGCTACTAATGATCGTATTTTTAATAATGAAAAATAAACACTTGTGAACTTTTCTAATCCTTTCGAGAGAATTAATTTTATAATTTTGGAACCAAAATTAAAATTTTAAAGAGGTTCAATATTAAATTTAACAAATATAATTTAAATATTCAATACAATAAATAGAAAGCTGTTTGGATGAGACTTAAAAAACTTCAATTTGCTTGTTTATTTTACTTTTATTCGCTGTATTTCAACAAGCATAGGTCCAATATTCAATGTCTCTTAGGCAATTTTATTGGACATTTTTTGAACTTTTCGAAAACTATATTTTCAGGAATCGACAACCATGACAATCTATTTGTGAAAATCGAAAAAATGGAATTTTTCAGATAAAATTAAACGTTCAGTGACTATATCTCAAAAACGGTGCCCTTTAACAAAAAATCTGAAAAAAACTTTTTGATTGCAAATTTGATCTTCCATTAAAACATGAAGTCAAAAAAATTGTTTGACTGAAATTTAAATTTTTCACAATAAACACAACACATTATTTTTAAAAATTCATAACTCATCGGCAAACTTTTTCTCGATACTTCTCCATACTCAAAAGTTGCGGTTTTTGTCCCCTAAAACATATAAAAAAAATATAAAAAAATAAAAATATGGGTTTTGCGAAATTGATGTTTTGTGAAATAAAAATAATTTATAAATCGGCAAACGAATTTCCGTGTATATTTTATGAATACCTACAATATTGCCGAAGACACCAAATCGATCAACTAATCAACCTTTAAAAGATACAGACTTTCGAATGTTTACGTTCCATTTTTGTATGAACAGCTGCCATAATTGTATGGAATCCGGTATGGGTGGACCAATAACACAAAATGGCTTCTTCGGTCATTTTTTTCTTGTGAAATTCTAATGTACAGTATGCCAAAAAACAATTTCAACAAACTTTATCAGTTTTCAGCAAAATATTGAAAAAAAAAACATTTTGCAAGAAGTTTCCTTCAATATGACGGTATTGATTATTGCGGCTAATTTCGTTTAACTGTAATTTAGCTGGATTAATTACAATTAAGAAAAAAAACTGCATTAATTTTAACTTAAAAATGTGAAAATTACTTATCAAACGTAGCACGCTGGCAAAACATCGCAAAATTGTTAGGATTGCGTACTACCCGAGCAGGGGTAAATAACACGGGAATACCAAATTTTGGTATTACTTGAGCAAATAACAGCGACCAAAATGTGCCCTTGGTTGCCCAGTAATAGATGGTAAAATACCATGAAATCATACCAAAGTCTTGTATGTGGAAGGGCACAACAATACCAAACCATGTTATTCCAAGGGTAAAATAATACCTCAAAATAGAACCATTTCAATACCAAGTTGAGGTCTTCTGGATTTTTGAACATTGCTTGAATACCAAAACTTGGTATTGCCATGGTTTTAATTTTAGGTATTCCCGCGCCCTTGGAAAATCATATTTTGGTATTCCTGTGGTCTTCCACATACATGATTTTGGTATGATTTGATGGTATTTTACCAACCAAGAGCACATTTTGGTCGCTGGTATTTGCACAAGAAATACCAAAATTTGGTATTTTCATACCATTTTTAGTGCAACAGTTGCAGTCACTAACGGAAATGATCCATATGCAACAGCCAAATCTACTCACCTGATGATTCCATGTTGTTCTTAGTGATATTCTTCACCACATCGAAGGCATTTGTCATTGATGAACGGCCTGTGCTTGAAGTTCTTGAAGTTTCTAAAAAATAACAAGATTGAAAAATAAGTATTATTAAAATGAAACTGGATTGAAATTCACCAAAATTCAATAATCTGTTGATTGACTCGTTTTTCAAAGTAATTGGTTATCCCGACTTAGAGAAATTTCAACGATTTAAAAAAAATCAAGTTTCAAGTCATTTTAGCGCAAAATTAATTATCTCGTCAAAATTAAAAAAAAAATCATTGTTTCAGAGAAAATTGATGAAACCTTTCAATACCAAAATGTGGCATCCTGACTTAGAAAATTTTCCACAATTTCAAGTAATTTCTTTAGGGGGTATATCAAAAATGTTTAAAATCAAGTTTGAAATTTCCGGTTTTCAATGAAAGCATTCGCTTTGAGACATCATTTTAGCGCAAAATTAATTATTTTGTCAAAATTGGTCAACATTTTCCCATAGTTTCAGAGGAATTTGATAAAACACTTTAATACCAAAATAATACCAAAATGTGCCATCCTGACTTAGAAAATTTTCCACAATTTCAAGTCATTTCTGTAGGGGGTATATCAAAAATGTTTAAAATCAAGTTTGAAATTTCCGGTTTTCAATGAAAGCATTCGCTTTGAGACATCATTTTAGCGCAAAATTAATTATTTTGTCAAAATTGGTCAAAATTTTCCCATAGTTTCAGAGGAATTTGATAAAATACTGTAATACCAAAAGAATACCAAAATGTGGTGTTCGACCATTGACAAATTCTGCAATTTTGCAATATCAAAACAATACCTTAAATTGGTATGATACCACATTTTGCTCTTGAATAATCCTTAAGAAAAATTTTAAAGGGTCCAGGAATACCAAAATTTCGTATTGATACCAGAGAAAGGTATTATTACGCATTTCCCTTGTTATTTACCCATGATCGGGTAGTTTAGTTCCCCATCAGCGCAACGCATGGCCTGCTGCGATGCCCACAATCAACTGTGCGATCCTAATTTGAGCCCGCTTCTATCCCGGCTGCTTTCCTCTCAGCTTTTACGCGTCGGAGATCGCGATCGGGCTGTTTTATCTGCACGCCCGCGGCATCGTGTACCGCGATCTGAAGCTGGACAACGTGCTGCTGGACCAGGACGGACATATCAAGATCGCCGACTTTGGCATGTGCAAGGAGGGCATCGCGGGCGACAAGACCACCAAGACGTTCTGCGGCACGCCGGATTATATAGCGCCGGAGGTTGGTTGAATAATTTGGAGTTCTTTTTGGGGGTGTTTTAACCTGCGATGTGATTTTAGATCATTTTGTACCAACCGTACGGTAAATCGGTTGACTGGTGGGCCTACGGAGTGCTGCTGTACGAGATGCTCGTGGGACAGCCTCCGTTCGATGGGGAGGATGAAGAGGAGCTGTTTGCGGCCATTACGGATCACAACGTGTCCTACCCGAAGAGTTTGAGCAAGGAAGCCAAAGATGTCTGCAAGGGGGTAAGATTGTTTTTGTAGTTTCTTTAAGCTGGGATTAGCATTAATTCAAAATTATTCGTTGCTAGCTGTTGACCAAGAACCCGCAGAAGCGTTTGGGCTGTGGAGCACGTGGTGAAGAGGATGTCCGAGCCCACGCCTTCTTCCGCCGCATCGACTGGGAAAAGATCGAGAATCGCGAGGTGCAGCCACCGTTTAAGCCGAAGATTGTAAGATTTCAAACCTTTTTTAAGTTTGTTCAAATTTGTTCAAGACCAAATTCTCCTTTTAGAAACATCGCAAGGACGTGTCCAACTTTGACCGTCAGTTCACCTCGGAGAAGACGGATCTGACGCCGACCGACAAGCTCTTCATGATGAACCTCGACCAGACGGAGTTCAACGGGTTCTCCTATCTCAATCCAGAGTTTATCCAGCACGTTTAAGGTGGAACGGAAGGCAGGCGGCAGGCAGGCAGGCAGGTGTGTGACCAAAAAACCAACCAAGTATTCTGCTCAACTTCAGTGTCGTGCAATCCGTGTAGCGGCGTGTTCTAGAGATCCAATCCAATCCAAAGAAATGGGATTACCTTGTAAGCATTGTAAGAGAAATGTGCAAAAGCCATAAACATTTGCAAAGCGAATGCAAAATATAAGCCATTTTCAAGCTACTCTCCTAGGCATGTAACTAATTCTGTTTCGGTCTTCCTTTCAAAAAGAAACAAAAAACACAAAAATTGACACCAAAATATGGAAAAAAAATATTTCATCTGCTCGCTCTATCTCCCTCTCAACTGGAGCACCTAAAAGAAGCAGCTTCACGCTTATCTTATACAAACCCGGTATCCTTCTTGCGTCGGGTGTTAACGACTTGATTTTCCACCTAACTTTTAAACCGCACCCCAAGATGGTGCAAGAAAAATCCAGGCCAAATAATCTCGTAGTGTACTGTTATTTCTACTAAAATGTGGCACCTTGTTATATACTATACACACATACACCCCTTTTATATTTGAAAGTGAATAAAGTGTGAACACTTTTTGAACTCTTATTAAATATATATACAAGACAGGAAAAAAGATTGATTCTATTTAAAAAAGAAAAAAAAACATTGATGTTGAAGTAAAGCATAAGCAAAAGTAACACACACACACGTACTCACTCGTAGCAAACAAAAAAGGGCAAAATGAAAACATAAGCCTAGATTTGAATAAGCACCACTTCGCGATGCGTTGAAGGCAAGAAAAAAAGAAGTCACAACATTACTCACCCCCTATAAGAAAGAAAAACAAATCTTTGAAAACTTTGTTGCAACTTTCCGCGGTCAGATCGAAGCAATCCGTTTTTCTTTCAGCATCTTCTATCACGAGGTTCATGAGTTGGGCGAGATAAGGTGGATCTTTCAGCTGTCAAAAATAAGTTACCACAAAATGCAAATTTAAAATGGATATTTTCTGGGATCGAGAAAATTACCATTTCCAGCTAATTTCATCAAAACTTGTCTTGTAGGGAGGAACCTTCTCCGGAATCGGTTGATTTAGGGCAAAAATCAGTGTTTCTGGAAAAGCAATTTTTCATTAAAATGGTCACAGCGAGCTGAGATTGCTCGTTTGTTTTAAAATGTCACACTTTAAATGCAGTTTGAAGTGAATATTCAGTTTGAGGGAATTGTAACATGCGCATTTAACTGAAATTTATTTTCAGAATGGTCTGATTAAAAACGTTTTTTGATACAGTTTTAAACTAAACAATCTTTCAAAAAATCCCATTAAATTTGTCCGGAAATATTAAAAAAATCAATCCAAATTCGATATTAATTTGACAGAAGATCCGTCTTACCTCGTCCAACGTATGTACCTTGCAAGCAGCCTACCAAGTGACAGATGGCGCACCAGTGCTAACTAGATGTTGCCTAAATCGTTTAACCCTTTTTCTTTCCCCGTTGGTTGTGTTTCGTTGCTTTGCTCTGCAACTAAAACCGTTTTTTTCGTTTTCATCTCTTAAAAAACACATAAATATAATGGCGTGTGTTTTCGTTCCCTATATCGTTAAACGACTTCCAATTCTTTAAGTAGCAATAATTATTATATTTAAGCCGTATCAACTCGACTATGTATGGCATATAGGCAGACAAACAAAAAAAGTATATAAACATTCAAAAAATGAAACAACAAAATGGAGCTTTAATCTTGCACTTTATATTATATATGAATGATGAAAAAACAGAACGTATATTATTCTTTTTACTTAAAACATACATTTAAAAGAGTAAATTTAACAAATATTAAATCATAATTGTGATAATAGTGAAATTTAATCATTTCAAAGAAAAACAAACAAAAAAATGCATCTCTTTCTATAGTCGAAGCAGCCCCTTTGAAGAAAACTTCCGAGGCTTCGGCCACACCTAGACGTTTGATCTTCACAACCCCAATCTAAAATAAAAACACATAAAAACATACACAACACACAAAAAGTCTAGCGTAGATTGAGGATCATAAATTTGCACTACATTATATACGAAGCTGGTTGGTAAAGTTCAACCACACCAACATTTAACAGAAACTTCTCCCGTGCAGTTACTGCCGATGAAATGGGAGAAGCAAAAAAAAAAGAGATACAAAGCATTGAATCTAGCATTTCTAATAATCGATTAATAAGCAAACAACAGCAAAATATTCGTGTCGTAAACAAGTGAGCGAGCAGAATGCAACATTAGAAACAAAACAAAAAAACACTCTCTCTTTTAGGATATGTATCAAGAAAACAAGAAAATAACAACAACGCAACTAAAGCGGAAGTAAACCCCTCTCTAGTGAAAAAAAAACTCCTGTGAAGCAAACGCAAAAAAAAACAAAAACATACAAAAACGAATGAAAAATGGTGAAAAACATGCAAAAAATCTCACTATAATTTTGACAATCTAAATGTAGTTAATCTTAATGAAGAAAAACCAACATTGAATCATGAATAGCTTAGAACACTGTGAGATCGAACAGGTCAGTGTAGAGGGGACAAACTGAGCGAGAAACATTTTACTGAAACATTCCAGCAGTCCCGAAAACAAACAAAAAATCGTGCGAAGATATAAAGTAGTGACAAACAAAGGAAACCCTCCCTCGTAGAGAAACTCGTTAAATCTTAACTTCTAAGCGTATGACGAACAGGGTGCCAGCTGAGCATACCTTTTAGATATTTATTGATTAAAAGAAAAACAAGCAAGCAAGAAGCAGTAACTATTTGTAGTTAAGGACGAGATTATTTACTCTTATTTGCTAAACTGATTATGTTTTACGTTGGTTGCCGTGCGGCAGCAATGATCAAACGAGAGAAATTAAAAAGGAATAAACAATGATAGCCACTATATAATTATGATAGTCTTCGTTTGGCTAGTTTTGTAAATGTTGTTGTTAAATTTGAAATGTCTTACCTATATTTCTACCAATGTTCTTGCCACTATTTGAATACTAAATTGAACAAGAGTTAAACAAAACAAGGAAACTAAACAAACAATTAAAAACTGAAACAGGAATACCAAACCACTACCCTCGAGAGGTACGCGCTAGGAATGGCAGCCGAAACGTTGCCCCGCACGCTTGTGTAATCTTAACCATCAACGAAGTCCCACCTAGAAACGAGACGCAATCAACCGACTCCGACACACACACACACAAAAACCAGTTTAGATGTCCGATTTGTTCTACGGTCCTCCGCTGAATGTTCATTTTCCCCCCACTCCTAAACCAGCTACCGAGCTCACGGGGCAACGTTTCGTTACGTTTCCTTCCTCGAGTGACGAATCGGGAATGCTACACCCGGAATGAACCCAAGTTATGAAAAGAAAAAAAAAAACAAGATAAATGAACCTGAGTAAAATAAACACTAAAAGTGAGAGATAAACAAACGTTTACAAAAGAAATACTGATAAAATTAAAAAAGTAACATGCAAGATGTGTAAGGAAATTTCTATTTCACCACTGCCTTAATTTTTAAATCTGTAACAATTTGTGAGAATCGCGAGATCACTCTCATGAGCAAAAAAAAAACAACATACAAAAAGAACATACACACAGACACACATGCATAATGGAAAATAATAACAAGAAAAACAAGAAGAAATGAGAAACTATTACTATACTACTTACTAACTACTATTACAACAAACTACGAGAGTCAAAGCACCTATCACAAAATCGTAACGGTAAATCGTAGCAAGCGTGGATGTGAAAAACGGAGAGTGCAAAAAAGCAAACAAAAAGTGCTGTTTAGTTTCGAATCCTACACCCTCGAAACACCATGGCAACTCGCCGGGGACAGAACATCAACAATAAGGGGACACGCGTCACGGACTACTATGTGGAAAACCAAAATTTTAGCTAATCTTTTACATTTATCTATTTGAATTTATATTCGAGAATGAACAGCAACAAAACAAAAGGAGATATCACACACGTATAAAATTTAAAAACAAACAAAAGACACACTAAAAAGATTCAAGCATTTTATATTTCAGTGTTTCTTTTTCACACCTCTAATTGTTATCAGATTTCAAGATATTGATTGAATTTAAGGCAAAAGAAACAAATATTAGCATTAACACAGGAGGAAAAACAACATAAGCATACTCACGAGTAATATTAACTAAAGCGTAAGAAACAAACCAATTTATCTTGGAGCAGAAAAAGGAAAGATATCCCGGAATGAAACAGAGAAAAAAAAACAATTTGCAACTCAGTAAATGACAGCAATTCACTCACATACACACACATTACTCAGAAACAACAATGGAATACAAATAGCATATAGAAAAAAACGTACTCTTTCTTCCTTTTTCAACTCACGAACACAAATTGAAAGCAAACAAACAGAACTCACTCACTCACTCAAGAAAACATCAAGTAAAAGCAAATACAAAAATGGAGAAAACAGTGAAACATACAGCAAAGCATTCAAGGAGGTAGCAAAAACAAGAAACAAATAGGATTATCGTGGTTTGGTGAAATACAGCAAGAAAACAACAAAAAAACAGTACTGTTCTTTTATCTGTAGACAAGAAAACGATTTGTGTAGTTTTGTTTGTGCCGAAACTTTCCTCACGGATTTGCATTCGCTTTTTCCGTAGTAACTTTTCAGAAGGGCGATACACACATATATTGATGCTCTCCTTTCCTCAAAATCTTCTATGGCTCAATCGTGACATTATTTTGCATCGGTGAAATTTCACTTCTCTTTCTCGATGGTCTCTTCAATATCGACAACCAGAGGGTTGACTGTTCTTCAGCACAAGGGATTGAAAAAAAGTCGATCGTAGTATTTCGACTAGACTCGCAATCAAGACTTTTCGATAATATGTTTTCGATTAACCATCGACAAATCTCAATCGAAATTTTACCGATTTTCTGATGTAACGTAACTATTTCAGTCCTTCCAAAAAAACACAAAAAATATATTTCAAGGTTTGGGATAAAAACCAAATTTCAAATTATTTTCTCGCTCACAAGCAGTACAATAATTGGTTCTTCCAGCTTGCTAGAAATAAAAATATCCGCTCGGCCTTTGGCATCCACCAGAACGGACGTTCCTGTACATTCACCACTCTCCACTTCTCCACTGATCAAATCACAGTAAATCCCCGCCGGAAGGCACGTAAACAGATTCGCCTTCATACTGATCGATATCTCCGCATTGAAAGCCACAAAACCAATCTTCCCTCGACAAAAAGCAACCTGGTTTTGTCCATTGTCCACCCAGTTGATCACGGGTTGTCCCACAACCGCACCGCGGAACTTCATCATCCGCTTCACCACCTGCCACCGGTGCTCGCAGATCCATCCTCCGGTGCACTGTCCAGCGTCGTCGAAATCAACCGACACAATCCGACCTCGAGCGTCCATCGGTGGTCCTTCGTCGTCCGTTTTGAACCCAAACGAACTCATGATCCGCGGAGTTCCGTACCGATGGGCCAGCATAAAGACTAGCGCGATCTTGTACCCTCGACGGTGCTTGAAGGTCACGATCTGCTTGGTTTCGTTCACCTCCGGAAGTCGCTGCAGGATTGGGGAGTCCACGAAAACCACCGATCGTTCCCGCGGAAGATAGCCCAGGCGGGTTCCCGTGAAGAGCATGTGGTGGAACGGTTTTCGTTTGTACATGACTTCACCAATGTCGTACGCGAACCGATATTCCGTCACCATTCCCATGTACGTGTACTCGGTCTTTCTTGAGCCTCCCTCGTTAAAATCAGCCACGTCCTGGTAGATGAAGGGTCGACTGTCTTTGGGGAAGCCCGCAGAAATGCTCAAATTCTCCAGTTTCGAGTAAAGCGCCTTGAAAGAGAGATTTTTGATCCAAGTAACCATTGAAAAATTATTGTTTTGCGCAAACATACCCTCAGATCGTGCGGCCACATGTTCTTAGCGGAATTGATGTAAAAGCCAGCCACACCCACCGAAATAAGTTTGTTCATGAACTCGACCATTCTGTCCCGAACCCGTGCCAACCCCTGGTTCAAGTCCGGCCGATCGTCGACCTGACAGTTCCGCACCTCGTGAGGATCTCTCGGGTCAACGATCGTGCAAGCATCGTTAAAATCCCCAGCACTGTACGGCGTTGCCGGATAATCCTTCATTTCCGGATACGCCACCGAACCAGCGGTCCCCCGAACCGTCCCACTGCCACCGGCCATGTTGTTCAGCACCACTTCCACGTAAACGCGCACTCCCCCGTCGTTGCACGCGCTCACCATCGACCGGAACTGCGACTCGTCACCAGATCTGCCGGAAATCTTGTACGAAATCGGTTCATACCGTTCGCGCCACGATCGATTTGGCATAATGCGAACCTCGTTCACCGGGGACACTTGGACCGCACCGAACCCGTTCGGACCCAGGTACGCCAAACATTCCACCTCGACATCCACGTGGGTCCACTCGAAAAGCTGCACGATTCCGGTGGCTTCCTTTTTCGCAAAATGCGGATCAAATTGACCGCCAGCCTTGATCGTGAAAATTGTCACTAGTAGTAGTAGGCTGCGATGCATTGTGCGACGACGGCTACTGCGATGTGAATGACTGAGTGGTCAGCAGAGCGCTGCCTAGCGTATAGTTGTGAAGGCAAAGGTTACTAGATCATGGTTTGGTTTCCGGTTGATCTGGTGGCATTGCGGATGAGGGTTTTTTTCTGGAATGACGTCACTCTTATAGAGACTAGTTTCCCGACTGTAATTATTTACTGCTGTTGTCATTAAAATGAAATAAGATTGCTGAAAGCGAGTAGTATATCAAAGACTAATGAGACTAAAGAATTACATCAGTCAGTTTATTTCATTGCATATTAATTGGCTATTTGTACAGAGGATTGTTGTTACAAATATTTATAAGGGTCACGATTGGCTAATTAATTACAATGTTTTTTTTGCGAGATCTGGATTGTACAATATACTAACTTCTAAAAAAACTTACATCTATAAGCTTAACCATTCGTTTTCGCAAAAATAGACACATCCAAACTGACCGGCGTAACGAGCCATTTTTGCACCTCCTTGCTACCGTCGCAATCTTCCATCTTCAGGAACGTTCGGCTCTCCATGTCGAGCGCTAAACACTTGCCATGTTTTACACTCTTTATCTGCCTAGAGTCGATCTTGTACTGCCAGGCTTGGTTTCCCCGGCCCCGGTGGCATCCAAAGACGCCGAGCTCCGAGCCCGTGTAATCGAGACAGTGCTTGTAGCTGTTCAGCTCCTGATAGTAGTTGTGGACCCAAAATTGAGACTTTTCCGCGTGATCGCAGCTGGCCATGCCCACGGTGTTGGTTGCTGCGTGATACGTGAGGCACGTGTCGTTGCCGAGGGCTGCATTTTTTACCTGTGGGCGGAATTTGATCACGTAAAAATCTTATCGTGGAAACAAAATCTGAACAAAAAGGTGAGTAATTCGGAAACGCTTTGGTTGATTTTTTTTATCATTGAGATGTTTGGGATCCTTTTTTCGCCACCTTGGCTGCCATTCTACGCAAAACTGTCTCATGTTAAAAAACAGCTGATGCACATTTTTTTTATTTCTACGCATAATTACCTGTTTGCACTATATGTCCCTAATCGCCACAGTTAGCAGTTTATAACTGTAAAGTGTAATCCTCTTGCTGTCAACAAAATATAGTGCTTCGAAAAATATTGAATACATGAAAAAAATACTTAGTGGAACAATTTTGCCCAGAGAAGTGGTTTTGTTTTGTAATGAGTTTCCTAATAAGATGCTATGCGTGGGAGTCGCTCAATCTGCATTCCTGTCACACATGAGGTCTGCACAGCTGATTCCACGTAGATTTTTCCCGCCAGTAATGACAGGAAACGCTGACAAACGGAATATGTGCCAAAATCATAAGTGGTTTTTTAACATATAAAGGGAAATCATCGTGAACTGGAACTGCCGGTCGTTAGCCCGGGTAAAGTGGAAACGTTGAGATGATTGTTGTCCTCTGCTCTCATCTCGCAAAAAGCCATACAGAGAACCACGTCCCATTCCCCATCCCCAATCCCTTTCCCAAATCCCAATCCCCAATCTACAGTGTCAAGCGACCCGTGCCAAGGGATGTATGTCTGGAGGGGAGCAAGAAGTATCCAGGTCTGAACGGAGCCTGCGTGGTACCAAGACGCCCCACGCAGTATGTAGTCTCCTCTGTGTCTTTGCAGGCCCGAGTCACAGTTGAAGTTTGTAGGAGTCCTGAAAACAAGGTTTATCAACATGGAAACTGATCAAAACCAAAACCCAAGTGCCAGCTGCTTCCCTCAGCTGGAACCAACGCGGAAGGAAGGAAGAAGAAGCATGAAATCCGCCGGAAGAGAGGACACCACTAGAAGAGAAGAGTCGGCGGAAAACTGTAGAGTGCAGTTTGCGGTGTCGGAACGCATGAGAGACATGCACAGGAAGGTTCACATGTGGAAGGAAGTAGGAGAGTTATCCAGTACCAAACGAGAACCTTCTGTTGTTCTTCGGAGCAATTCTGCGAGAGATGGTAAGGTTACGCAACAGTCTTTGACGAAAACTAGGCAACCACATGCATATTTTCGCTTTTTTGCGAATATAGCACCGGTACAGCTGAACATTCTGAAAATTCACGCAACAACCTCACCGCTTGAGCACCCCCGCTACGATGAGCACGGTATTTTACCACTCGTCAACACAGCATCTCAGAAAACTCTCAGGTACAGATATACAATCCAAAACCGACCTCATGTGGCCTTCCAGTACTTCATGTACTATACAAGAGGAACCCGCATCCTCAACACACATCAGCGACCAAGCTGCAGGACACTGCCATCCTGTTCCCGGATCATCAAAACATCTTGGAGAAAACGGCAGGTTCAACTGAACAATGAACAATATCCGTTGCATCCAGGTTAACCTCCATCATGCTAAGGGTGCTTCCAGTATCCTTAGTCGGAGGTTCACTAAAGAGCAATTGGGGATTGCTCTCGTTCAAGAACCGTGGGTGAACCACAACAAAATCCTTGGACTGTCCTGTCAAAGCAGTAGATTGATCTACAGCAATACGCAGGCAACACCAAGAACGGCGATTCTGCTGAGCGGAAACATCAAGTGTACTCCAATCACGGAATTCGTCCAACGAGACATCGTTGCAGCAATGGTGACCGTCCCGACCACCAAGGGAAAGCAGGAGATGGTTGTTGCATCTGCTTACTTTCCTGGTGACCAGGACGATGTTCCACCGCCAGAAGTGGCCGCACTTGTGCGATACTGTAGGGCTGTCAATAAACCGTTCCTCATCGGTTGTGACGCGAACGCCCACCATACGATATGGGGAAGCACGGATGTTAACGATAGAGGTGAGCGCCTTCTTGAATACTTGACGTCTAACAACGTCAATGTATGCAATAAGGGCAATGAACCTACTTTTGTTACTGTCGCAAGACAGGAGGTCTTGGACCTCACTCTGTGTAGTGCTGCTTTTGCAGACAAAATAAAAAACTGGCATGTCTCTGAAGAAGCTAGTCTATCTGATCACAGACAGATTGTCTTTGACATTGAAGCCAGTCAACTGAAAAGGGAAACGTTTCGTGACCCAAATGACACGGACTGGAACGCCTTTCGAGGTCACCTTTGCCGGTCCAAACAAGACGCTCCTTCACGAATACGAACCCCCGAAGAATTGGATACTGCAGCGAATACTCTTCAACGCAGGATCACGGCAGCCTACCAGGCAAGCTGCCCTAAGAAGGTGAGGGAAATCTGTCGGGACGTACCGTGGTGGAGCGAAAGCCTGAGCAGTCTCCGCAAGGAGGCTAGAAGGCTTTTCAACAGAGCTAAGCTCACTTCCGAATGGGATGCCTACAAAGCAGCCCTAACGAAGTATAACGCGGAGTTGAGGAGAGCCAAAAAAACTAGCCTGGCTAATTTCTGTGAGGACATAAGCTCGATGTCTGAAGCAACCCGACTCCAAAAGGCGTTGTCAAAAGACCATTCCAACGGTCTAGGACAGGTGAGAGACGAGCAAGGCACTCTCACTGTCACAAACAAGGAAACACTGCAAGTACTCATGAGTACGCACTTTCCAGAATCAACTGAAAGAGAGGAGGATGCAGCTAGTACCCGGACTGCAGATGGCGTATGGTGTCGACCATCAAGAGAGTCAGTCCACCTAGCCCGTCGAATGTTCAACCAGTCTTCAATCAGATGGGCCCTCGGCACATTTGAACCACTGAAGGCTGCAGGACCCGACGGCATCCTTCCAATCTTTCTCCAAAAAGCAGCCGACACCATAATGGCTGAGTTGATCAACTTACTTCGAGCCAGCTTCACCCTGGGCTACATCCCTCGAAGCTGGCGCAAAGTTAAGGTGATCTTCATACCTAAGGCCGGCAGAAGTGACCCCACGATGCCAAAAGCCTTCAGACCCATAAGTCTGACAGTGACGCTGCTCAAGCTTATGGAGAAAATCACGGATAACCACATCCGGGCGGAGTTCTTGAAGGACTTCCCTTTGCATAAACACCAATATGCATACCAAGCGGGCAAATCGACCGAAACTGCCCTACACACGCTAGTGTCACGTATCGAGAACGCACTGAAATATAAAGAATCTGCACTTTGTGCTTTTCTTGATATTCAGGGTGCCTTCGATAACACTTCGTACACAGCCATCAATGAAGCGCTCCGGTCGAGGAACGTCGATGGAACAACTGCGAGCTGGATTCATGCTATGCTTACGAGCAGAGAGATTTCAGCATCGCTAGGAGACACATCTATCACAATAACAGCAGCCAAAGGCTGTCCGCAAGGGGGAGTACTCTCTCCTTTGCTTTGGCTGCTGGTGGTAGATAGTCTTCTAAGAAAACTTACACTACTCGGCTACGAAGTCATTGGATATGCTGACGACGTAGTCTTAATCATCCGGGGGAAGTACGACGGAACGTTATCGGACCGTCTACAGTCAGCTCTAAACTGCACCATGTCG
Organism: Culex pipiens pallens; assembly: GCF_016801865.2. Taxonomy (NCBI): domain Eukaryota; kingdom Metazoa; phylum Arthropoda; class Insecta; order Diptera; family Culicidae; genus Culex; species Culex pipiens. The sequence continues at coordinate 223,347,942 of NC_068938.1, forward strand.
TGGTGTGAGCAGGAAGGGCTGACAATAAACCCCAACAAAACCGTGATAATCCCGTTTACTAACAGGAGGAAACACGACCTTAGGCCGCCTACCTTGAAAGGAACCCAACTGACCTTCAGTTCTGAGGTCAAATATTTAGGAGTAATCCTTGACAAAAAGCTGAACTGGAATGCACATCTGGACTATGCGGTAAAGAAGGCAACTACTGCTATCTGGGCGTGCAACAAAATGCTCGGCAAAACCTGGGGCCTTAAACCGAAACTTGCATTCTGGTCTTACACCACCATCGCCCGACCTAGGGTAACCTATGCGTCGACCGTTTGGTGGCCGAAGACTGAACAGAAGACATGTCAGTCGAAGCTGACCAAGCTCCAACGACTGGCATGTCTCTCTGTAACGAGTGCAATGAAAACAACCCCCACCGCGGCCATGGAAGCCATGCTATGCATTCTGCCTTTACATTTACATGTGAAGCAGGAGGCTGCGCTTGGCGCTCTACGACTACAACGGTGTAACAACTGGGTGGAAGGAGATGGAACGGGTCACTCGCGGATCGTGAAGGCTTTTGACATTTCCCCCCTTGCAACTTCAGTCTCGGACTGCATGGAGGTGAGGCCCAACATGGACATTCCATATGAGGTGATTGAAACAAATCGCCAAATGTGGAGTAATGGAGGACCTACACTTCCAGAAGGAACTATTCGTTTCTTTACGGATGGTTCAAAAATGGGCACTTCTACTGGAGCTGGAGTCTTCGGTCCTCGAACCAGGGAAACCATATCTATGGGAAAGTGGCCTACCGTTTTTCAAGCAGAAGTGTATGCCATACACATCTGTGCGAGGACGTGTATTATGAGAAATTATAGACACGCAAAAATCGGTATTTTCTCGGATAGCCAAGCTGCACTATTGGCATTAAAATCCTCTAAATGCGAATCCAAACTTGTTTGGGAGTGCGTCGCTTCCCTCAGGGAACTTGCTTCTCGGCATAACAGAGTCATGTTGTTTTGGGTCCCAGGGCACTGCGGCATTGAAGGCAACGAAATGGCTGATGAACTTGCTAGACAAGGCTCATCAAACATCTTCGTGGGTCCCGAGCCGTTCCTTGGAATCTCAAAAAGTGCCGTGAAGCAAGAAATAACTAATTGGGGACAATTGCAAATCGCTTCAATCTGGGGCGAGATGCGAGGATTGAGACAAGCTAAAACTTTTATCACTCCAAGTCCTTCAATTGCCAGGAAACTTCTTGGCTTAAACCGTAGGGAACTACGAATACTCGCAGGGCTTCTAACAGGACATTGTCCTGCCAGATATCACCTGCACAAAATCGGCAGGTGGCCTAACAACCTCTGTCGTTTTTGTTTAACTGAGCTGGAAAGCTCGGCACATTTACTCTGCTTCTGCGGAGCACTTGTGTCTCGAAGGCTGCGGTTCTTTGGATCGCACCTTCTTACGCCGTACGATGTATGGCACCACACCCATCCCAAGAAGGTCATACAGTTCATCGACTGTATTGCGCCGAATTGGGATAAACCATGTCTGCAAAATAACCCCTCGTCTTCCGATCCAATGGATACGAGTAATTTGTAGTATGGACAGTAACCAGGGTACATCACAAAAGATAGCCTTCTCAGGTGGTCGCAGTGAACTTAACCCAATGCCCATTGGGCAACAAAAAAAAAAAAAAATAAGATGCTAGATTCTATGGGTTTTTAAAAAGAATACGTCAAACTAAACTTGAAACTGAAAAAAGTCAGAATCGTCCAAAAATGACATGCTACAATTATGCGTAAAATGACAATTAGGAAGTCTGCAATATGACTCCAGAAATGCTTAAACTAAACTTTTAAATTTAATATCGAATTTGCAATCGAAAAGAAGAAACTTGGTTAGGTGTTTCACCTAAGAACCATTGGACCTCTGATTGCTGGATACAGAAAAGATAAACAAACAGGAAATTTTTTGTTTTCAAAGTTTCACCCAAGCAGTCCCCCATTTTCCAACACCGATATCCCAGCAATTAGAGGTCAAACTTTCAATGTTTTTCTGACGAAATTTCAAAAAATTTGTGAACTTTTCGAAAAAACAAATATTTTTAGAAATCACTCATGGACACTATTTACAAAAAAAACGGAAAACTGTTAAAATTTTGTGCAAAACTGCAGTCCAAAAATAACAATATTTCAACTCACACGAAATCGGAAAAAGTGCGCCGATCCCTCGTCGATTTCCTTGAAACTTTGCAATAGGGGAGAGTGGGGAGACTTGATCCCCTTTTTTTGTATCGCACATAACTCTGTCAATTTCTCACAAAACTATGAACTTTTTGCATGAATTGAAAGCTTAAACCTTCAACTTTGTTTGGCTGATAAGGGTATTTCATCAGATAAACTCTTCGAATCATGCCTAGCGTTTTAAAAAAATATTTAAAACCGGCATTTTCAAAATGTTGGGGATAATTTTATCCCCCTTTCAACATTTTGAAGAAATCTTATGCAAAATGTTTCTTATTCATCCAAATTTTAAATTTTCTATAAGTTACAGCAATTTCACATTAAACCTGTACGTTTGTGTTCAAAATATAACAAGTTTAGCTTGCAATATATTTAAAAACTTAAAATTTTCTTTTTTAGACCAAAATTGAGCATGTTTACAAAAGCTGGTAATTTTTGTTTACAAAACTTTTGAAAATTGGTTCAAACTGCAGTAAATTATGTACAACTATACTAAAGGAAACTATGTACGAAAGCCCAGCCCAATTATTTAATCTTGAGGCTGATTCCAGTGACTGTAAAAATGCAGGGATCAAGTCTCCCTAAACGCACTTTTTTAAACAATTGATTGTAAAAATAGTATGACGATAAATTTAACGTCAAATGCGTAAGGGTTTTGGGATGATATGTTTATCAAACAATTCATGTATAAAAAATATTTTTTTGAATAATTTTTGAGTGTTTTCTATTCTTATTAAAACAAAGAAAAAAGATCTCATGGAAGTTTTTTGCAGCACTTTTTAGAAAAATGATTGTAACTCAATCTAAACATTTTTTAATTTTTTTTCTTTGTTTTCTACAATGAGTTTTAGTCAATTTTGCACAACTTTCTAGAACAAAGCTAATTGTTTTACCCACATGCTGGCGAGATACAGGCTTGGGATCAAGTGTCCCCGGGGATCAAGTCTCCCCACTCTCCCCTAAGTTAAAAATTAGTTTTAAAATCACTGCCATTTTCCGTTCCGATTTCCCGTCGTCAGACAATTTCCGGAATTCGGGGGGAATTGCTCATATGAGTAGTAAATCAACCAAATCTAAAAGTGAGTACGAGTTTACATTGGAATAAACAGAACACGCCGTGCAAAGCTGCCTTATTACAGTTCAGATTTAAAAATATCAACAACAAAACAGTTTAGTATTTATTATATTATTATTTTGAAAAGAAATATTAAAATTAAGAATAAGTTTAGACAGCTCAATGATTTTTAATAACTAATCAAAAAAATGCTAAACATGTAAACTCACCTCTCCACGAAACGCTCCCTCAATCAGCGGATTCTTCATCTCCGGATACGCAGTCTCAATGTAGTACCGGAACGTCTTACACTTCGCTTTCCGCCGTACCTCCTTCCTGCTGGACACATCACCCACCTCTTCCACCGGATACCGCGGCAACCCATAAATATCAAAAATGACCTGTTTGTATTCGTCCATCCACACCTCCGCCAGTCGGAGTGAATTCGCTCTCACAACGTCCTTGTTCGCTTTCATCAGGTAGGGATGTCCCGTCTTTTGAATGTGAGCCACTCGCGAACATGGGACGGTCAACATTTTTCCCCCACAGATCCAGCTCTTCATCGACAGCTCGATATTTTCGATGCCGTAGATTTCGAACCCCTCGTCGTACCACCCGAGCAGCTCGAAGAACGTCCTGTTGATGGCAAACAGCCCACCGGCCATCGCCGGCGTCTCGAACGGTTCCAGCTTGTTCTGGGGCTGCTTGACGCGACTCCACCGGCCCCACCAGCCAAAGTTCAAATCCCAATCGTACGCCCCGTAGTATGTGGGAGCATTTTCCGTGCGCAGGTGCATATCGTGCTCGTCGATCCAATCGATCGTGGGAATTGCGATCGTCATCCAATTTCGCGCCACCGGATCCAACAGCGCTTCCAGCCAACCTGTAGACCGTTTAAAGAAAGAAAGACATTGTTTAATAAACATGCTTGCCTTTTTGTTTTGTTTGTTTTGCGCACAAACGCAACGTGGCGCGATCGTAGACGGGGGTAGTAAAAGAAATTTTATACCAACTGTGCACTCAACGTGGGCATCGAGGAACGTAATAAGCGGTGCCGTGGAGTTCCTAGCGCCAAGGAGTCGTGCGCGGATCAGTCCTTGACGGGTGGGAGCTCGCAGGATTCGTACCTTGGGGTATGCCGCGAAGTAGTCGTCCAGTTGGGTTTTTGTGTGAGCTGAAGGAAGAAACTTGCATTAAGAAGACCGTTGAAGATCGATGATCATTCCAAGATCACTTACGCAAGTAGGAAAAGTCATCGACTAGAATGATCTCTTTGACCAAATTGGGTGGGCTTCGATCGAGAATCGAGTGAACGGTTCGAACCAAAACTGACCAGGCTTCGTTGTAGAACACGATCACGATTGAAGTTTCCGGTAGATCTGGTAGAAACCGGTTTGGTTCCTTGCACCAAGCGTCCCGCGTGTCCGGCAACCTCCGATGGACCGACATCAGATCCGATAGGTACTGGTTGAGACCCTGCATATCGTAGCCCTGTTTCATGAGGGACGCGATTTCTGCATTGGTAACCCCCGCCGAAACAGCCACTCCCATGTCACCGGGTGGCGTCGGAAACCTCGGATCGAGCGTTTGCAAGATGTATTTAAATTCAGTCACATTTTCATCTGCCACAGTCGTTCTGTACTTGAGATTCTGCCTCAACTGGATATAGTTCTGGAAATCGGCCATCTCCCACCGGGCACTGTACACCATCACCAGCGCCGTCACGCAGACGATCGAAAGCAACACCGCGAGGAAACATTTCTTATTAAACACCTGGTAGAGCAATCGTGATTAGATTAGTAGGCGCTGTGTTCACATCCACCCCCTGTCAAGCAGATCTGTCAATTACCCGAATCATACTTCACCGGTGCGTCGCTCGTGGGAAACTGAACCGAACTAGTTGAATGTCGCGAAGCTCGTTGACGGCACTTCAATAAGCTGTCGATGTCTCACGACACATGTCAGCGTCAATCGGGCACCTGTTATCGTCACTTTTGCCGAACCGACAAGTAACGAGGACGAACCTAGGCCACACTACCTCTGATAACAGCAATAGAACGAATGATTCTCTTGAACGTCGTCACCCACATCACAGTAGGCTTTCGCGAAGAAAGCTGCGCGCCGGTCTCTAACAATCAGTAAGCTTATCCAAGGGCTCACTTGTACAAACAACGTAAGGTACGCAAATGGCCAACTACGACCAGCACTAGCGGAAGACTACACCGGACAATGCTGAACGTCAACGAGTGCGAGCGCGCGCCTCGGCAGCAGGTTGCTTCGATCAGCACGTTTTCGTTCTTGGGAAAGAAAACAAAACTGGGCGTGCTTGCTTGGTCCGTGGCGGTTGTAACTTGGTTGGGGTATTTTTGTTACTTTCTGATGATTCTAGTTATCAGTTTTTAATTGCTCTTGTATCAAACTTAAACATTCACACACTCTGAAAGATGGGTCGATATTATTTTCCCATTAGCTTGTAAACCAATCAGTAAGCAAATAAGGGCGCAGCAGGTTCTTTTCCTATTAAACATTTATAATAGGGCGATTGCAAATTAATTCAGCTTGAATAACTAGTGCTAGTGGTGTGGTGAGTCCCCCTGCAATATGACTGCAAGTAGTGCACGATAAGACGAGTCAGTCGGCAGCTATTTGCTGTTCGGATTTGTGTCGTTGGTGCAGTTTGATACATTTTTTCTGCTGCCTGTCTGTGGTGAGCTGAGGATTTTACTGCGTTTCCGTGATTCTCTTCTCTTGAATTGTAACAGGCGTGTTATCGGCCACGTGACTTGCACTGTTGAGTATAAAAATGAAAAGAAAAACGATTCATTTATTTAAATTTTTAACTTGATTCTGCAGTCTCTGTTCAGACTGTAGTCCCAGTTGCGGTACCTCAAGCATTTATTGATTTGTATTTTGCAGAATAAAAATTATATACTTGATCCATTGCAAAACAACAAATATTTAACTCAAATATTTATCAGGTTTTTTTCTGTTGAAAGCTGAATCACCTACAATTAAAATATTTAATATATATCGTTAAATGAAAAAAAAACAAATATTGTTATGATAAATATAACAGCTTTTTCAATGAATGCGATTCCATTTTACCCAAATTTGTGAGATTTATTGCCAACCAAGTACACTTCTAGAGTTATTTCTGAAAAGATCCTATAAGCTATTGTCTATTATATATTTATAGGACCTATTAAAAAAAACTCTGGATTTTTTAAATAAATTCATCACCACCATTTTGACCGTCATCTTGATGTTAAAATTTCCAAATAACATCGAAGTATTTTGAAATTATTCCGATGACTTCGGATAGTCTGGACTGTTTGTGAAAAGGTGGTGTTAATTGGAACAATCTTTTCTCAAATATCAACAATATTAAAATTACTTTATACAATCCTTACTTTTCTATACAGAACAGGGGGCAGAACCATATTTAAAAAAAACTTCGATATTTATGAAATGAAATATTACACTATTGAAGTCGTACATTTATCTTAGGAGGTTTACCGAGTTGGATAAATACGAAGAGTGCTGAAAAAATAATGTTTTGCAACAAGTTGCTTACTACATTTTTTGCAATTCTGAAAAATGCTTTTCGAATGTTATTGTATATCAATTTTCCATGAGTTAAGTAAACTTACCGTTCAAAACAAAAAAATATTGAAAAGTGTTACTTTTCGTTACAAGTGTTGAAAAGTTCAACTTTTCAGCACTGGTATTGAAAGGTATTAATTTTCCATTCTGTTAGTTATGGTAGGGAAAAGAATGCCGTTTCGTTTCTCCAGAAGGACAGGAAAAGTTGACAGTTTCACAGCGGAATTGCAAAAAAAAACATTTTCCTGCGTTTGTTTTAATTTTAAATACATTTGGGATAATTTGAAAATATTATAAATAATTGAAAAATTTCGAAAATGTCGATCGACAATCTTTAATCGTGTGAAATGCATATTGACACCATTTTTTTCTTTTAATTCTTAAAACCAAACCTTTAAATTTCAATTTCTACATTATTGGTTCCAAAAGACATTTTTTTATTTTTATATCGCTAGCGTTTCAGGTAATTATTATTTTATTTCAACTCTCGAATGACATGGATTTGTGGACATGGACATGGATACGTTTTAAAGCAAATGTCTAGGAAATATTTAAACCTTTTTATTATAATCTGTTTTTTCCTCCCCAAAAACCAAACAAAAGATTTCTTTCTGAAATATGATATTGTGGATATTGGAATTCAACTGTTAGAAATAAAAGAGTTAATATGTATGTAGAACGAGTATTTTTTTAAGTTAAATAGTTTTTTAGAATTAAACAGCAGGCATAACACAAAAAAAAAGCAAATCAATCCTCTTTAACGACCCCCGGGTCTTTTGTGGGCTCTGTTGCAAGTTTCTGCTCATAACACACATAAGCTGAATTTTTATCTCCAGGAATCATAAATAAACCACGTGTGATTATAACAGACACATTGTACTCTCCATCCCCGTACCATGGTTTTTATTTTATACATTTTTTAGTGTTGTATGGCCCGTGGCCCCTATCGCCACTTAGGTTTGGCTTATGGTACCTTTTGAAAAAGTGTTTCATGAAGTTTGATCACTTTTCTAAAATTCGTCCTTTCTCAGGGAAAACATTCTAGATAATAGTGTTAACTTATTAAACTTGTTCCTATTTATAAATAAGTCAAACATTGACTAATGTTGCATTGAACGTGAATTTTAGAGTTACCAGGTGTTGAGAACCCCATTAAATCACATAAATTTTCCTTGTTTTTTGTATCCGAACGAAGTTGACTTTATAGCTGTCGGCCACCATTGCTAGTACCAACCACTAGTGTCTTCCTTTTTATCTGCAAGGACTTCGCCGCCCTGGGCTCCTAAGTGTATGAAAGTATGGCACGGAGCGACGGCACCGAATACCCATATTTACACAAAGAATTTTAGAGCACCCACCGCGGGATTCGAACCGGCGACCTCTGGATTGTGAGTCCAGTGCGCGGTCCGATTGATCCACACGGGCGGGACACACGTTTTTTGTATCCACAGCCTCCAAAAGTTTTGAACATTGCGTGTTTATTTCTTCACGGTATCAATGGCTCAAGGTAGCATTCTAAATATTGTAAGAACTTTTAAATCTAGATGTAATTCTGGTGAAAGCTTAATTAAGAACCGATAAACTAAATTTGTGTGGTTATGTCAATATTTTTTTGTACATTTTTGTAAATACATGTAATCATGGTTCATTTACAACAGCAACACTTACCGCTTGTCATTTTTTTTCTGTTAACGTTGTCATGATTCCATCGAATAGCTGGGTAAAAAATATATTTTGTAACGTTCTGTAAACTAATCCTTATCTACTGCCTTGGTATACTAAAACAACGTTTTAACTTAAAAAACTATGCGTCTCCTTTAAAATCAACCAATTTGAGATAATTTAAAGGGGGCGCATGGTATATTAACCTTTTCTAAGGAAACAAATGCCTGTTATAATTCGTTTATTCATTCAAGGTTCAAATAGGGAAACTTCCACCGTTGAGATTCTTTCTGAGTATTACAAGTTTCCACAGTCACTGCACTTCTCTCATCAATTCCCAGACACAAATTATGTTTCACACTGGTAAATTGCTTGCTCTCTTTGGAGTAGCGCCACTCCTGATTCCCTCGCATCTTGTGACATTTGTACATGGCCAGCGCCGTTCCGGTGAAATCCAAACACGTGTTGTTCGTACTCAACTCCCCGAGCATATTGTACACCCAGTGCTGGCGTGAGTCACCGTTGCAACGTTCCAGCCCGAACGTGCCCTCAGCCGTCGGATATTGAAGGCAACGGGTGGCGCCAGCTGCCAAGTTGATGACCTGAAATGGTAAACGTGATTTTAGTTTGGAAAGTTGATGTTGTATTACAGTTACTTACTTCACCATGGCCTACCCCACGACCTTCCGGGTCGTCCAGCTCAGGAAACACGTTGTCCAGATACCACCGGAAGGAGTGGCATTTGAGAGATTCTCTTAGCTTTTTGCGCGACGAAACGTCACCAAAATTTCCGCGAAATTGTGGCCCCCCAAACATGTCGTAGACCACCTGAGCATACTGATCGAGCCACACTTCGGCCACGCGAACCGTGTTGATCCGAACCCAGTCGGTAGTTTCCACTCGCAGGTACGGGTGACCCGCCTTCTGGACGTGGCCAACCCGTGAGCACGGAACCGTCTCGATCCGTCCCCCACACATCCAAGCCTTGAGCGAGAGTTCCACATTTTCACCGCCGTAGATTTCGAAGCCTTCGTCGTACCACCCGAGATGGCCGAAGAAGGTCCGGTTGATCGAGAATAAGCCTCCGGCCATGATGGGCGTCGGGAACGGTTCCAGCTTGTTTGCCGGTTGAACCTTCCGATCCCAGCGACCACGCCACGCAAACTGGAACCCCCAATCGGTTGCTCCGTAATAGCCGAGGGATTTGTTCGACACGAAGGCCAAGTTGTGCTCGTCGATCCAGTCGATCGTGGGGACGGCAATGGTCGTGGGATCTCGGGCTACCCGGTCCAGCTGGGGCTGCAGCCATCCTAGAGTGCACTCACAGTGGGCATCCAGAAAGGTCAGAATCTCGGTCGTTGCATTCTTCGCGCCAAGCAGACGAGCTCGAATGAGTCCTAGACGTTTTGGAGCTCGCAGAATACGAACCTTGGGACTCCGAGCAAAATATTCGTCCAGTTGAGTTTTAGTTTCCGCTGAAATGAAACACAGATTATTTTAAGTATCACTCTTTGACCAACTCAACTCACGCAAATACGAGTAATCATCCACGAGCAGAACCTCGCGAAGCAGCTGCGGAGGAGACCGCTCCAAAACCGAATGAACCGTCCTCACCAGAATCGACCACGGTTCGTTGTAGAACACGACAACCACCGTTGTCTGAGGCAGATGGGCCAGGTTCCGGCCCGGTTGTTTGCACCAATCGTCCCGATAGTCCGGAAGGCGTCGTCTCACAGAGATAAGATCGCTCACGTACTGATTAAAACCGTGCTGCTTGAACTGCTGCTCAATCAGCTCGTTGACCGCATCGGGAAGATCCGCCGGTAAAACAACCGGTTCGCCCATGTCCCCAGGAGGGGGTGGCAGCTTTGGATTGAGCTGGAACGGTGAGTACTCGTGGATCGAGGAGCCACCCTCGCCAACGAACACGTGCGACTCTGGAGGTTCCAATCGAAGCCGTAGATTCTCGATACGTTGGCTCATCGAGCGATGATAACCGGCGAACAAGACGATTACACTCAACAGTAGTATGCAGATAAGAGCCGTCTGGTGGTTCCTCCAGCAGCGGGTCAAATTCTGTTGCAAATGAAAAAAAAAACATAGTAGGCGATGCATCAGCTCAATCTCTATCAATGATTTACAACCCCCAAAAACTCCACTCCGCGCCTACCTTGCCGATGATAGTACCAAAATACATTGCTCGTTATAACAGCAACACAAAATCGTAGCAGACGCGTGAACTCTTGTTTATGGCCAAACTGTGAATGGTGGTTGCACCTCCGAATATCTCTATGTTTGATTGGGCCATAAATTCGTGCGCGATTGTGTGAGGCTTATCTAATTTCGTTCTTATCACGTTAAGGTAGATAGTAAAAATCAAACGTGAAAGAGCGCGGCTGTGTGAGTGGTGAACGGAAAGAAAGGTACATATTTTTTGTAAAAATTGCAAACACCTTTCATTATTTTTTCAAAATTAATATCTGGAAAAATATGCTCTTGAACACCGTTCTCAATTCTGAAAGCAAGACACAGAAAAACCACTCTTTCCCGATTTAAATTACAAATTATACAAAAGTCTGTTACCATTCCAAATGTAATATTACCATTTTTTTGTGTGTACAATTTCATTGTAACTTACCTGTTTTATTCTTCGGATGCCCATTTGGTGTTCCAAATGCCCATTTGGGTTTCCAAATACTTTTAAATAATGTTTTCTCGAAATTAATCAAATACGAACATCAATCTCGTTAAAACAAACAATGACATATATATGACAGGATGAGGAAAAAATTACGCCTGCTTATATTTTTTTCCAAAATTTTTGTTCAAAAAATCTGAGCTTAAAAACACAAATGTAAACATTGAGTGTATCCCTCTCACACCTTATGCCAAGTTCCATCGGAGTAAACGGGATACACTCAATGTTTACAATAGTTTAGACTTTTTTATTAGGTCCTACCTAATAAAAAAAGCCTAGAAATTAATTTAATTTTTGATTTAGTTTTGCTTCTACATGAATGTTGTAGTTGGAAAACTGAAAAGTTTTTTTCTTGAAAGCAAAGCATAAATTGAAAGGAATCCACAAATTTTAAGAAGAGATAATTATTTTTATTATTTCATTTAATTATCTTCACACAGACGATTTGAATTGTTTATTTTTGGAGTTTTGAGCCATTCCTTTTAAACAATAAAAAAAAGCTAAATTACAACCCGTGGTTTTAACAATTAAATGAAAAAAGTGTTTTGAAATGCATTTCACACCAGTTTACAGTTGTATTTCAATAACAAGATTGCAAAATTTCTAAATACAGTCCAGACTCGATTATCCGAAGGCCTCGGGAAATTTTACCTTCGGATAATTGAATCAAGAAAAGGAATCTTTTATTCGACTGCGTAAAAACTATAACTATTTTCAGTTTACAAAGCAACAACAAATTTGTTAAACGTTGATTTTTTGTAAACGCTAAATGACAAATTTCGACGTGGTTCTCAGCTTTATAACTGTGAGCGTTAAGATTGTTTTTGAAATAAAAATGAGAAATCATTAAAAAAAGCAAATATAACATAATCGTAATTTTATTTAACATTTGAACGGAAGGTATCACATTTTCATGAGGTAGTTTTCACGCGAGTTTTAAGTTCTTTGCTTCGTAATGTTCCAAAATCCATTTCTGCCTCATATCTCCGTCAATACATTCACTCATTCTAAGCTCATTTCCATCCCACTCCAAACAACGCTCATAATACACGTGCTTAAAATGTCCAGCTTTTTCCTCAAAAACCCACATCTGATTTCCTTTCTGCTTATGACACCGAATCATCTCTAACTTCTTTGAATCAAAGTCCATACAGTGATCCTCCCGGGTAATCTCTCCATCGGCCGTAAAGAACCACAACTGATGCCCTCCGAGCCCGTGACACCCGATGACCGAAAGCTTCGTTGGCCAATCCAGACAGCCCCCTCCGATGCGAAACTGCCCGCGACCTATCGCTTTGCTCGGGTCGAACTGCTCCGGGAAGACCGTCTCCATGTACCACCGGAATGGTCGGCAGTTCAGCCGTGCTCGGAGCTTCTTCCTCGAGGACACGTCCCCAAAGTCACCCCGGTTCTTGCGCCCTCCGAACGAATCGTAGTAGTACTCAGCGTACTCGTCCAGCCACACCTCGGCCAGCCGGACCGTGTTCCGTTTGACGGCGTTGAAGCCACCCGGGGAGGACTGGAATAGGACTGGTTGGGTTTATTGTTTGAGAGCTTTTGATGACATTGCTTACCGCTAGGTAGGGATGACCTCGCTTCTGGATGTGAGCGACGCGAGAACATGGGACGATCTTCATGGAACCGCCGCACATCCACGTCTTGAAGGACAGCTCCATATTTTCAGCTCCGTACGTCTGGAACCCCTCGTCATACCACCCCAAGTGTTCAAAGAACGTCCGGTTAATTGTGAACAGACCACCGGCCATCACCGGAGTATCAAACGGGGCGACCGGATTTTCCGGCTTGACCTTCTTCTCCGCTCGCGATTTCCACTGGAAGTTGACGGTCCAGTCGAACGAGCCAAAGTAGAGTTGCGAGTTTTGCGCGTTCAGTTCCATCGTTTCTTCGTGGATCCAGTCAATCGACGGGATTGCGATCGTCTGAGGATCAGCGGCCACCACATCCAGCTGGGCCTCAAGCCATCCAACAATAACCTCGCAATGGGCATCGAGGAAGGTCACTATTTCCGCGGTGGCACTTTTTGCGCCCAAGATCCTGGCCCGGATCAGTCCCAGACGTTCACTGGCGCGAAGAATCCGAACCTTCTCGAACGGCCGGAAGTAGTCATCGAGTTGCGTTTTGAGGTGTGCCAACGAGGAGAAGTCATCCACCAGGATAATCTCCTTAACAAGCTCCGGTGGGGAACGAGCCAGGACCGAGTGCACCGTCCGGACCAGAACCGACCACGCCTCGTCGAAGAATACGACCACAATCGAGGCCGGTGGTAATTCCGGCCGGAAACGGCCCGGTTGCTTGCACCACTCGTCGCGGATGTCCGGCAGTCGGCGAAACACGGACACCAGGTCGGACGCGTACTGATTCAGCCCTTGCAGAGCCCAGCCGTCGTTGATTTGGCGTCGAATAGCCTTATCGATGTCAGTGGCAAGCACGACTGGGGCGCCCATATCCCCGGGGGGAGTCCGATTTCCTTCTATTAATCCTGGTTCCGAGTTCATTCCCACATAATGGTGCCATTTCGCACTGTGATGAACCAATTCCAGTGGATCAGTTTTGCTGTACAAATGAGCGTATAAAATTGTTATGAGCAGCAAAACTATAACGCCAAAGAAGAATATTTTAGCGGAAAATACGGATCGTGGCACCGCCTGGAAAAACTAATCAAAATTAATCAAATAAAACGTACAATTTTATCATCAAAAACTAACCCGCATTCTTTCAGCTGGCACTGGAGAAGTGCGATACCGGTACGATCACAGCAAGCATTGCATCGCGACTGATAAGCAGGGGCGCTTGCTGAATCAACTGGAAATTTAATCGTGGCACTGTGTGCTTGCTTCGCTAGAAATTGTGGTATATTTTTTGACCTTTAATCAGATGATTATTTTGAAATTTATCAAATTGTTAAATAACAAACAAACTGTATTATCCCTGAAAAAATATTTTTGAAAGGCTCACAAAATTTCCTGCAATTTTCTCTGTGAGACTTTGAGAATTGGACAATAAGCCTCACACAGAAATCGAATTGGGTTTCTAATATTCCGGGACATAAGATAAGACAAAAAATTAGAGCGTCCAATTTCCCGGGGTTACAAATTTCTCGGGAAACGGAAAATTTTCAACCAATTTCCCGGGAAATCCCGGGAATTCCCGGGAAATTTTAAATTTATTGAAAATTGATATGATCTTGGGTTTGATTAATATTTTGCATTAAAATTGTATATGACAGCGACTCTAATGGTTAAAATAAATGTGAAGATCAATTAAAAGCTTGACTGCATGTAGAAAATCATACAACTACAAGTAAATGTATATTTTTTCTGATTTTATAAGATCAAATCGTATATTAAACCAAAAAATGATCTTAATTTGTTCAAACAAATCTTATTGGTTTCAGCTCTTGACTAAAATAGTAAAGCTTTTTAGTTTTTCCTGAAAAATCTTACTTCTCGTTATACTTCAAACAACTAATTTTTTTAATATTAGAAACAAGTTTTTAAAATATTTTGTTGGCACCTCTGAAACAATACAAAGTAGTTTTTCAATGATTTTTTTATGGTTTTATTATGGCACATGGTTTTGGGGTTTATAATTGACTTCGGCTGAAATTTTTTTCACAGCGCAAAAACCATGATTTTGATCAAATGTACGATAAATTAACAGTACTCTACAAGCATTCTTCATTTTTTTTTTTCAAATTTAACCCTAACACCTATTGTTGCATCAGTGCTCCATAATTATTTTACTTCATATTATAATGTCTTGAATAGTAGGTAGGTATTAAACAAATTGAAGAAATTCTTCTTGCAGAAACCTATTTGAAATATTTAATGATACTACATAATTCAATTTTCATCTCATTTGATCATGATAAACAAAAACGAAAACAATCTCAATTTTGTTAAAAGTTTATTTTCATTAAGCTAGATCTATTTCCAGATGCTTCTAAGATTAATATTAAATCAAATTAGTCTTATTTTAAAATTTTATGATCCTCCGATTAATTCTTTTTTATTAGAACTGAACAATAACTGGAATTGAGCTAATTTTTGTTGAGATTCTTCTTTTATTATTTTTTTCAGAGCAATTTCACAAAATTGGTTTCAAAAAGTGGAGAATATGTATACTTTCGCTTGAATTTCGGGAATTCCCGGGAAATTTCCAAATTTCCCGGGAAACGGGAAATAGATTTTTACGGGAAATCCCGGGAATTCCCAGGATTTTTTTTCCCGGGACGGGAAATTAAACGCTCTACAAAAAATATAAGAATTAAACCAAATAAAGTTCTTATACCTTTTCCAGTACATAAAAAAGGGTTACCTAATAAGTCTGTAATTTTCCACAGACGATATCTTGAAAACTGTTGGTTCGATTTTTATTTAGAAAAATTACACATTTCTAAAATTTTCTGATCTTTTCAACAAAAATAATTACATGAAGACTACATTTTGTAATAGTTGTTTATGCAACAAATTGCAAAAAGAAGATTGTTTCATCACGAGTCGTACATTTATCCAACGAGGTTTACCAAGTTGGATAAATACGACGAGTGCTGAAAAAATCCTGAAAAAAGCGTCTTAAATGGAATTTTATGTCAAACATTCATGTGTTTAGTAAATTCACCGTTCAAAACAAAACATATTGAAAATGTTACTTTTCGGCACTGGTATTGAAAGGTCTACTTTTCAGCACTGGTATTGAAAGGTATTAATTTTCCATTCTGTTATTTTTGGTAGTAAAAAGTCGGCCGTTTCGTTACAGCTGAATTGCAAAATTTACCATTTATTCGATTTTTTAAATACATATTAGGGTACCAAAAATGACATGTTATGAGTCAGAAAGACAAACGTGCAGCATTTTTTTGAATATGGTTTTTTATATATATGTTTTTTTTAACTGAAAAAGTAGTTCAATTTTTTGTTAAAAAGAATTCGCTTGAAAAATATGTATTTTTTGAAAATTGCACCGTTTTCAAATTAAAGCCAAGAGTTTGAGAAACTAAAACTATTCAATTTTCAATTTAAAGAAAGTGCCCAGTTGTGAAAATATGTTTTTTACTAGCTGAATAAAATCCTATAAATTCTAAGAAATAGTGAAGATTATTTTATTCGTTCCTGCAATACAGCCACTTAAATATATAGAAACAATGAAACTGATGGAATTTTGAAATTTTTTAAATCAAGACTAACACTTCGAATTGGCCCAAAATGAATTATTATAATTATTCAGAAGCTTTTTTTTATATAATAATTATGGAAAATTTTGTATTCCCAAATTATCATTTTAACACATTGTTATCGTCGCGATGCATCTAAACGTCCTCTCTGGCTCATCCGACGATAAAAAAAAAGTTTAGTTTTCTCAACATAACTCTAAACCGTAATAGGTTAACCAAAAAAACGTGAACAATCTAAAAAAAGACATGCACGTATAATTGAATTTAAACAAACTTTTTTTTTCCTTCAAATTGTATCGCTCTTAATTGCAACACCTACCATAGATAACATCAGTCATCAGAGCGTTCTGTCGGGGTGTGCACACACTCGTTTGTTATCTGGGTTGTCACCATCGATCATAACTGGACTGTGGTGTTGGATTTTGCTGTTATGTTTACGTCAAACAGCTGCCAACGAGTGTGAAAAGAGATAGAAAGGGCCGCTGTGTGGAGAGTGGAAAAAAGATGCGACAAAACATAACGATTTCAGTTGTTTCCTAAAAGTAAGGTTTTGTATAAATTTACGGTCGGATTTCTCAACTAAACGAGTAAAACACTTGTTTCTAGGTTTTTCAATCAACATACACCGAATATTGGATGTGTGTGGAATAAAGACTTTTACTGTTTCATTTAATATTCGCAACATTTGTGTCTCTCTCCAGGTTCATAATCCCGCCATTTAAGATCCATCTGTTTGCTTATGAATGTATTTGTATTTTTCTTTTGTTTTATTTCAGTATAGAATAATGTCACTTTAGGGAATGGTAATAATCGATATAATCGGCTTCATGACTTGCTCTGTGTCGTCTTTTGGTTGTAAATAAGGTCATTCAACAATTATCCATCATCTCATGTTTTTTTTTTTTGAAATTCACACTTAGATTTGTCACTGATGTTTTCTGGTTTCTCATTGAGGAGCTGACTTTGTTTGATTAATACTTTTGTTTTTCTGTATATTTTATATCATGCCACAATTTGTTTTGGTTTTGGTTAAGATTACTTAAAAGGACATTGATCTCATTTCTTGCTGCCGATAAAACATCAACGAGTAACTCTGGTTGGCACATAAACGACACAGTCGGAGGAGGCTACGCTTTTTTTGGTTTTGTTCTTGGGGCGAAACAACAGACAGCATACTTGGATGGTTATCGATAGACATAGAAAACAAACATCTTTTTTAAACTTTTGCGTTTCATTCCAGCAAGTGCAAGCTGTGTTAGGTTGGATGATTTTTGTTAAGCTATCACGCAAGGGAACAATAAATGCATTTTCCTGCTTGGTTTTACTAGCTATTTTTTCGGTACGGCCCCATTGTCCAGCATTGTTTCGTCGTCGTCCAGCGGGCAAAGGATGCACCCACCCACTCCCACGGGAGACGAACTCGAGTGTAAAATTAAGTGTTGAGTTTACAGATAAGTAAGTTGTTTTTTTTTTGTTATCTTTTTTGATATCTTGCTTTTGATTGTAGTGCGTGGTCCATGAAGTTTTGATCCCCGTTTTTGTCGCCAAATTTCCTCTGCTGACGTGTTTGTGTGTGTGAAACATAGTCTGTTGCCACAGAAACCCTCAACCAAACAAATTCACTCAATGCCTACTGCGATTGTGATGATGGTGATGATGCTGTTTGATGTCCGAAATTGATATTTCAATGTCCTTTCTCGTGTTTGTGTTATAGAATAACTGTTTTACTTCTCTTTTTTCATTAGATGAATAAA
Organism: Culex pipiens pallens; assembly: GCF_016801865.2. Lineage (NCBI taxonomy): Eukaryota > Metazoa > Arthropoda > Insecta > Diptera > Culicidae > Culex > Culex pipiens. Next base: position 223,366,141 of record NC_068938.1, read on the forward strand.
GTGCACATTAGTTTTAAACAGGAGATTTAAACCCTTTTCAGAAACTGTACGATTTGATAACGAATTTTACTACTTCTTTTCTGTTTGCACAGGACAGCCATCGGTTTCGAGGAGGATAACATGTCTTCTTCACTCTGATTAGTACAACAATATGATTTTGTTTTGCTAGTGTAATGATGCTACGCTTTGCTGCTGCTGCTCGTGAGTCTTACCCGGTTTTTGTTAGTATATTCTGAACACTTTATTTTTCGTAAGGGTTTTGTGTTTTACTTTGTGTACTGTTAAATTTGTTTAAAATTGTAATCTTTGTCGTATATTTTGCGCTCAGTGAAAGTTGATGTTATAACATGCTTCATAAATACTGTACGATAAAATTGTAAACTTGTCATATTTAGAATTATTGGATCTCGGGAAGCTTTGAGCGATCTCTTTTGAATAATGTAGATTGATTGCCGATCCTTCACCGAAAGCCTCCCGTTCTTTATATTTTTGTGAATATATGAAACATGACACCATACAAAGTGGAAAATATTGCCTCTCTTTGAATACTAGAGAATTATGTGTGTTTTATTAAATGTAAAGTTAAATAAGGGGACGTGAAATGATGCTGATTTATTCAATCCAGCTCACTGATTGGAAAACATCTAGCATATACTTTGAAAAATAATTTTACGATTTGAATCATGAAATGTGCACAATACCAACACGAGGAAATAAATGTATCGCGAAATGCGTGTTTTTGAGCAATCACCATTGCTTTGGGAACTTCCCAGCCTACTTAGAAGCTTTTGCCGATTTCGAGCAGCTTTTTGCGCCGGCTGTCGCGCCTTTTGTGCTTGTCGATCTTCTCCCGGTTGCGTCGTTCCGCCGACGGGCAGATGGCATCCGGCGAGCTGTCCACCTTCTTCAGCACGATCCGGAAGGTGAAGGTATGCTTGGGTGAGGCGCTGGCCGCCCGCCGTGGCGACGGTGGCTCGAACTCACTCCCGCTGGACGTGTCCAGGTGGGTCGACGAAAGACGAGCTGGGCGAGGTTCGAAGATTGAGGCACAGCGTTTGTCGGTACAGAGGAAGCGCGAGGAAGATTCGTTGGAGAACTTGCGTGGAGGCAGTGGAAAGTGATGTTTGCCCTCTCGTTCCGAGTACGGGCTGCGTACTTCACAGTGGGGCATCGATTCGAAAATCGAGTCGTAGCTGTCCCGTGAACTGAAGTTCGATGAGGTCTGAGTCGAGAGTGGAGATTTGGCACGGTGTGGCGCTGAGTAGTGAGTCTTCATACCGGCCTTGCCGGTGGGAGTGTGATGATCGCGGTTTCTACCCGGTTCCGAGATCTGCTTGCGAGCCTTTGGAATTACGGTGAACGCACTGCGCGGGCTGGTCGGTTGATAGCCTTCCGCGAGATCAAAGTGCGTCTCCAGCGAAGACTTGCGACCTTCCGGGTACGACCGTTGAAAGGTGTCCGCGTCAACGAGTTCGATCGAGGATTTCCGTATGTCGTACGGTGAGATTTTATCATCTTTTGCTGAAGTTCGTTGAGAGTTGTCCAGCTCTACCAGCTCGAAGCTAGAGTTTTGATCCTCGTAGCTTGTCGAATGGTACCGGCTGATGTCGAAGCTGGTGTCCATCGACGAGTGACGATCACTGACGCTACTCTCACCGCGACGATCCGTCGTATCGACCAGCTCGAAACTGTCCCCACCGGAATCCAGCCGGCTGTGGTGAGTTCCTTCGTGATCGGTATCGCTCAAACTTCGGAGGTTTTCCAGGTACGGCGAGCGTGGAGGATCAAACGATGCCCTACGCGAAGGTGGCTCAATCTCGAACGTTGGACACTGAATCGTCTCCGAGTCCTTGCGTGCATCTTCAGCGGCTTCGTCGATCGGTTCCTGCCGCGTAAACAGTGCCTCCAACGATTTCTTGATCTCGCTGACGGGTGTGATCTTCAGTCTGCCATCGTCGGCATCTCCACTATCTTGCGAACTTCGAGGACTCTCTTCTTCTTTGATTTGATCGTGTTTTATGTACGAATCACCTACCTTTTCAAAGTGCACGTTCTCCAGTTCGAATCTTTCGTCCTGCTGTTGACTTCCTGACGATTCCAACTTCCCGCCATCGCTGCTCTCAATGTCGCTTATTTCATCTCCGCTTGACTTTTTGTCCCGCTTTTCGGTGCTAAACTTCCGCAACGATTTAAGCGACATCTTGGATCCGACGCTCTTCAGCTTCAACGAGGACATGATCGGCTCAAAGCCAATTTCCGACATTTGCTTCGTGATGGCGTTGCGACCGGCGCAACTTGATGAAGCTTGAATGCTGGAGAAGGTGCTCTGCCGTAGCAAAGGAGCTCCCGTGGCGGACTCGGCCCTCGAGAAGGCGGCCGCAAACTTGCTCGTCCTCGTGGTGACCTTCTTCGAGGGCTTCCGTACGAATGCTAGAATTTCTCGCATCACACTAGTTTTTTCCTTCTTCTCTTGTGTCCCTGTGGCCGAGCCTGAGCCAGCAGAACCAGGCGTTGTGGCCCCGTGGGAGGAGGTAGACATCGGTACGAGCGGTACCTCCGGTTTCAGCGGAGAACGTTCCGAGGCTTTGTGCTGGGATTCCATCGATTTCTGTACGATGTCGTACGTCTCCGATGGGTTCGAGATGGTAATCGGTGGAATGCTGGTGTGAGTTGTCGGACTAGTGCGAGTCGAACGATCGCCGTAGAAACTGCTGCCGTACCGCGACTGGAACCCAATTGGGCTTCTGCTGCGTTCCGGTGGCAAGTGGGTCGTAGGACTACGACGATCCTGAGCTGAGTGACTGCTGAGGGAGTTGGGACTGAAACGATCATTCTGACTCTGCAGCATGTTGGAATACTCGGTCTGGAGGTTGAATCCGAGCGGACTGCGTCGATCGGATGGACTGGCCAAACCTGACGGGGATCGGAATCCGGACGGGGACCGTAATCCCGAGGGTGACCGCAATCCCGAGGGTGATCGCAGCCCCGACGGACTCCGTCTACCGGACAGGGACATTGCCGTCGGTGATCGACGGTCCAGGTGAACCTGGAAACTTTGAGTGTACATTTGGTCGGTGATGAGAAGGTTTGGGCTTTTCCGTCCCTGGGGACTTCGGTCATTCAGCATACCAATTGGGCTGCGTCGGCCCTGGTTGAGATTCAACGACGCACCAAGACTGCTCTTGCGCCGATGTGACGATCTGAGCGTTCCCTGCCGTGACAGGGCTGGACTTTTCTGAGAACTGATCGAACTACGGTGCTCGAGATGAGCCGAGGTACTTCCCGGTGATTTTGGGATGTGTTGTTGAATCTGCTGCTGAAGCGTTGTTACGGGACTCTTGCGTTGATCGGCATTAAAGTTCCACGGTGTGGATGAACCGTGGCTCTTGCGTTCCGATGGACTACGTCGGGTTCGGAAACTCTGGGATTTGGCCTTGCGGATCTTTGGGAGTGATTTCGAGTGATGGTGATGGTGGTGGGATTTGGATGACTCTGGAGTTGGAGAGGAGGGGCCGTTTAGCCTTTGTTAGTTGCTATGAGGTGGTCCACTAGCTGGATCACTGCTGCCGCTAGAACTAAGCGTAGTATTGGAACCGTACGGATCCAACGAACTTTGTACGGACATTGAACGACCATGCGACTGACGTGCCCTCCTTACTCGACTGGAGTTGGGGGAGAGCTTTCCGGGGTCCACACTTGTTGGGTCTGCCTGCAACAAAAGGTAACAACTGAGAACTGACGGTCCCCAAAACAACCCCCCACCCAATCATCACCCACCTGAAAGGCCAACGCATTCATAATGATTGAGTACGGAACGATCCCCAGCGGATGAACCTCCCGCATCAGCACATTGGCGGGAATCTTGTGGAACTGTATAAACTCCAGAAAGTTCCCAATCACCTCCTTGAGCGGATCCGAGTTGGAGTCACAGTACTTCTTGCTCCACATGAGTGCCGCCTGGAACTTGGTGAACTCATCCGCGCGCAGATCCTCACGGGCCAAGATCAACCTTACCACGTGCTGCGGCAGCAGCGTGAAACTGCCCAAGTTCAGCACCTCATTGCCGTGCTCGTCGACAAACTCCAGCACCTTCTGCACCAGACTCTTTGTGCACTTGTACTGGATGTACCGCTCGGCCGACGCCAACAGGGCGCACACGGTGTCCACGTTGATGCAGCACTGGACAAAGCCACCGCAGGCACGGCGCAACTCCTCCAGCCCGTAGTAATCGGCCGCGTTCATGACGCCCAGCAGCGTCCGCGGCTGCAGCGTGACACAGCCCGTGTGGATGTACTCGATGAGCTGGCGGAACACGTCCGGCTCGAACTCTTCGATGATCAGCGTCTGGTGCTGCTGGCCGGCCGGCTGGGGATGAGAAGTTCGTTAGAAAATGGGTGACTATTTTGAGTTGGAGGTTGAACTAGAATGCATCATTAGCTAGACTCTCAAAACTTTGACACAGTGAATCTAAGTTGATCTTTTCATATCTATTGAGTGCGATACAAGAGGTAGAATGGTAGCACAATTTGGTAGAAGAGATTTGTATGGTTTGGCTCGCAGTGCAGTCTCAGGTGCAAGCTGTGATATAGCTGGAAAAAGGTTCAGTCAGTAGCAGTTTTCTGATAGATTTAGTTGCTGTTAGTAAGAGACTAATAAGATAAATTGATAAAGCTAACAGAAGGATAATTAAGGCATGCAAATAATCTACTTATCAACTATACGTGTCTTACTGCTGTTCGTGACTGTAAATCAAAAGAATATTCAGTGATTCACAGCATTTTTTAATTCGTGAAGCTCGTTCATTAATTTTTTTTTTGTAAATGTTGTAAAGAATATTCTTTTAATAACATTGATCAATATATTTTGTAAATATTCTCAACTACGGAGCTAAAGATGTTTAGATTTGAAATGAAAACATGCCCAAACACGACAAATTTAATGTTTATGTTTGCAACTTTAACTCAGAAAGGAATAGGTCTGCAAAAAGATACTTCATGCATTTTTTGAAACTTTTTGCTAAAACGAGATGCAATTTACTCTAGAGAAGGTAGTACAGACGGAGAAGGAGGAAAACTTTGGATTCTTTCAAGGAGAGATTTGCATGTTTTTGGTGGAAAAGTCCGTTTACCTCGGCAATAGGCGCCAACTGTTGATTGAAGCCGCTGCGCTATTTAGTGGTGATATTTTGATTTTTGTTTGATGGAAAATGGGTTGATTTATGATTGATTTGGATTCGATAACAATGGAAGTAGTTTTGATTTGGTAGCGCCAAAAAGAAAAAAAACAGGGACGGGAAAATTACAAAGATATACTTTGAACGGAACATTTACGACACGGAATATTTGTTAATTTTATGAGTTATGTACAAGTGTTTTTTTTCTGTCTTGATTTTGGATGTAAGTAAATCTTTTTTTTTTTTATTTCAACGGAATGCTGGCTTGGAAGCAGGTTTTTATTATTGAACGAACAAAAGGTATTTACAAAAGCAAGTGTGATTAAAGCTGCATGAACTGAGCTATCTAATTGGATTGAATATAGGTTTTTGAACGGCTTAGTCAAAACTAGCAAAAGGGCTGGTATTTTTAGGGTCAACCGTTCTACCAGAACTCTACTGATTAATTATGGTAAAAGTTGAATAGAAAAGCTTGATTCGAATTGACCAGTAACTGTTCAAAGAGTGGTCTTGTGTATAGTTTGGCTCAGTAGGCTGTGCGCTCGAACACTCACCTGTTGGGCTGCGTTCTGCAGGTTCAGCAGTGGTTCCGACGAGCGTTTCAGAAACAGCCGCAGTTTGTTCTCCCTGGGCGGAGGTTCTTTCTTGCGCTGCGGTGACGGAGCCTGGTAGAGCATTTTCTGGAAAACGCGTGATCTGGCGGCCAGGACGGCCTTCACGGCGCACACCGGCTCGCGCGTTTCCCCCACCAGGAAGGTCACGTCGCACAGTTCCGGCATCGACGCCAGAAACTTCATGTCCTCCGCCAGGCCGGACTTGTTCTCGAACGTCGACAGGTCCGGCTCGGCGTCAGCCATGCCAGAAAGTGGCAACACTTCAGGCATAGCTGTTATTTCTATTGCTGTTTGGGTGAAGAAAAAGGAAAAGAAAATCACTTTAATATTTCAGCTATGTGGTTGAGCGCGCTAGCACGACCCAACAGTTTTCCATCTAAGTGAACAATAATTGATTTAAATTGCCATGCTCGAGAAGAATCCTCTCTCAAGCGTCGAACGAGTATCTTCCGGTCTAGAAGCATGAAGTAGGCGTTGGACGAAAGCTCTTTCTTCCCGTTTCATGCATTCTAAATGAGGTGGGACAAACACACACACACGCACAGCAACGAGAATACAACATCCCATTATAATATCATTACTGTTTCGCATCGCAGTATGCGATTACGAGCCACTCTCGTGTGGTGATGAAAACAAAAACAAACCTGTTGCAATCTTAGTAGCTTTTCTGTAAACGGCTGCTCAGGAAAAATGGGGGAAGAGAGGTGATGGTGGTGGTGGTGATGGAAATGTTGTTTTGGATTCTGTTTTGGTTTGGTCGGGAAATCTTATCACGCTTTCCACGCGGGAGAGAACGACCAACCCGCGCTCTCTTTTACTCTCCGCGGCTCTCACTCCCGCTCCAGCCGAGAGCGAGAGGAAACCAAGTGTTGCTTCCACTCACACTGCTAACGCAAGAGGAAGCTTTTCCCCACGCACACACACACGCACGCACAGCCTACTGCTCCAGCGGATGGCGACCAGGAAAATTTTCACTTTTTCCACCTGGATCACTTTGATGAAGATTTGAGCCTGAAAATTGATGAAAACGATTATTTTTTCGATTCAAAGTATAAAGATTATTGAAAACAGTGGAATAAGCTGAGGAAAAGTGAGAAAAGCCTTACAGCAAAGGCGCTACGCCTTATGGAAAATTCACTCCCTAATTTCACAAGATTTTTTCACATGATGAAAATTCATCTTAGCACGCAAAATTTCACCTTTTCCTAACAAATATCACATCACGTGATACATTTCTAACAGTTGAAGCAAGAAAAATCAACCAACAAGCAGGAAAAACCCCAAAATCAAGCTCAAATTTTCCTCACTTTTCCCAGCCCCAAAATGGCAAGAAAATGAAGGTTTTACCTTGGCCAAGCAAAGCTCCGTGTGAACAGCTCGATGGTGATAAGAGAACTGATGACCAGTTGAGGCTCGCAAGGTCCCACTTCATAGAAGACTTGCGAGAAGTGTTTCAGAGCGCATGTTCTCCCATTTTCAAGGATATTCCCGCTCTGTTGTCACGCTGTCACGCTGTTATCGACGGGTCCATGTGACCGCGGCTCAATTCGAGCAGGTTAAGCAGGAGGCAAGGGCCAACTGATAAGACAGTTTCACATTAGGTACGCCTGCTTGGATGTCACGCGGAAGAGTGAAATGTCGGTTGCAGATTTCGCTTAGTTGGAAGAGATTTGCGTCAGCAGTTTTTCTTGCTCGACGAAGCACGTGTTGGTAGATTCAAAGGCTTAAGATGACAGTTTCCTTGAAAAAGGAAACTTACGTTTTGATTAATTTACATAATACTCAGCTTGACCTTTGCTAATGACGTACAGTATATTGCCAAATCCGCAAGGGATTAAAAGTGTCCAAGCCTCGCTTCGATTACGTGAACGGGAGTTAATTCAAGTTCGACCATGTTCCGAACAAGAACCCTTTTTTGGTCACTTTCATTACTGTTAGTTACATCTGCAAAGAGTTGCATAGAGTGTAAACAAAGGAACTTCATTGTTGAGCTTAAACCATGTCAAGTTATTCCAGGCCACGTTGAACAGATTCTAATTCAAAAATCTTCCAAACAAGAACTCATCTCAGTATCGCCAGGTTCAAGTGATAACCCACCAGAAGACATTCAAGATTTTTTATCATTTTTCGGTTACGTCGCAACAAGAAAATCATGCGCTCAGAACCGGATGAGCAAACGTTTAATATTCATCGACAACTTGCTGCTCTTCACGACAAGGATCGCTTGTCAAGATGACTTCATAACCCTTCATTTCATAGCGCAACGAACTCTCGGAATCCGCTGCGTCAGCATTGCCTTCGAAAGTTCGTTCACCGTCGGTTGGCAGTACCTGAACATGTCCAACGGGGCGTTTTTCCACCCAAATCAAGTGTACCAACTGATCTTTCAGGAAAGTTTCTACTTTTCGCTGAGTCGCCGTAACAAATCGCAAAATAACGGAAGTTACTTCCTGTTTGAAGCTTCCAACCGTCTGGGCAAATCCCAGGATCGTTCGTGTCGTTCACAGTGCCTACTGCGACTGGAGCAATTCATCGGACATGTGGGCGCGTTCTACTCCAAAGACAGAACCAATCGAACCAAGCAGGTCGAGACTGGCCACCTGATCGCAGTAGGCTTGATTTGCATGGCGATTGCTGCTTTGGTGTTTGTTAAACTTTTTTCAATGGTCAGGATTGCTGGGGAAGACGAGTGATGTTCTTTATCGCATTCTATTTAAATGAAAATGAAAGCTTAATACATCATCAACCCTGGCAACGTTAGAGCCAGCAACAACACGGTGTTCGACGCTCTCCAAGTTTTTTCGATTTTAACGTCGCGAGTTACGTGTTTATCCGCGAAACTGCCTACCCGAGATGCCGAAGTCCGGCCGGGGTCGTGGCAGCTCGAGTGCGGCCTCGAAACATCCGCGAAGTTCCTCCACCGGCCGAGTGCAAAAAGGTGGTAAACAAGCCGTCGCCAAAACCGCCGTCATCGCTAAAACGAGCGAAAGTGTCATCGACAATACACTTTTGCATCCCGAATACCGACCACGTGGCATCGTGGCCCCGAGAAGTCCCGTGTTGACACGTGGGAAGACTGCGGCAGCAGCAGGCCCGAGCCAGGTGAAGGCGCCGAAACCCGACGGCAGTAAATCAACGGGTGGAATTTCAACCAGCAACCCGTACGAGCCCCTCAGCGGGGAAGAGGAAGAAGATGTCGAAATCAGCAGTGACGACGAAGACGACAACAGCAACACTCCTGAGTCCAGCGCAAAGGAGAAGAACAAAACGCGTTCGAAAGAACGAAGGCCGCCGCCTATCTATTGTCTGGGCCACCTCGCAGACGATATAGATGAGCTCCTCGAGGGCAATAAATATTCGCTCAAGCTAGGCAAAACTGCAGTGCAAGTCATCACACTCGACAAAAAAAGTTTTGCCGATGTGATCGCGACTCTCAAAGCAAATGGGATAAGGCACTACACTTTTAGCCATGCAGAGGACGTCCCCGTAAAAATTGTCCTCGGCGGGTATATGGATCGCGATATTTCGCAGCTGGAGGAACACCTCCAAAACGCGAAAGTACTACCGCGGGAGATAAAGGTGCTCTCGCGCAAGACCACGGAGACAGGTACGCACACGCTGTACTTGCTGTACTTCAACCGCGGCGCCGTCAAGATCCAGGACCTGCGGCGGATTAAAACGTTGGACGGGTTTTGGGTAAACTGGCGGTTTTACTCGAAACACCCGAACGACGCAGCGCAATGTCACCGTTGCCAGAAATACGGCCACGGCTCGCGACACTGCAACCTTCAGCCACGTTGCGTGAAATGCGGAGGCACACACCTTTCTGAGGTGTGTTCACTGCCACGGAAGGCAGATTTGGGGGATGACGCAGCCCAAACCAAGCCGCGCATCAAGTGCGCCAACTGCGAAGGTAATCATACCAGTAATTACCGTGGATGCAGCGCACGCAAAGCTTACCTCGAGGAGCAGGAAAAGAGGAAGAAGAAATCAGCATCGTCCCGCCCTCCTCATCGAAGTACGTGCACAACCGTTCCTGCAGCTGAGCAGCGTACGGTCCCAGCGAGCAACTCAGCGTCTCCTCCAGGATGGGGACGTTCATTTGCTAGCGTCGTCGCCGCTGGCGGCAATTCGGCGCAGCAAGAAGTAACTGGCGAGGATCTATTCACCCTGCCGGAGTTTTTTGCTCTCGCGGGGGAGATGCTGACGCGGTTCAAGACCTGCCGTAACAAGGCGGAGCAATTTATGGCGCTTGGCGAACTTATGATTAAGTATATCTATAATGGATAAACATTTTACTGTGATCTATTTTTAAGCATTCTTCTCTCACTATCCCCTTTCCTTAGCAAGTACAGATAGTTTTTTTTTTTGAATTTTTTCTATCTTTTGTTGAATCCTTAGTTAATTGCAATTAGAGTTTCCAATTGAATTTTGAAATAACTCACAGCTGAAAGGAACCCCAAAACTCTGTTATGTACTTAAATGAACTTATTGTATCTTGATTATTCATCAATAAAACCAGAATTGAATTGAAATTGAATCTCGTTGGATTCGAAATTGAGAATTGAGAAGCTTAATACATTGTCTTGATCGTGCATTTTGTGCTGAATTCTTAAGAATAAAACGAAACTTAAATAAAAAGTTTTCTAACCAAATCCACCAGATTTCTATCTTTCTTCGAAATTAGGGTAGAGAAGTCATCAATGAGACACGGGGAACAATGATAAAATTGCTCTCACAAGTCGTAGTTTCAACCAATCAGGCTCATAACGTCATGATTCGAATTCCCGGACGCTTCGAAACCCGGACACTTCATCTTGTTTTATCAATTATGTGGATATAAATTCGCATTATGAATGTCAAAACTGTGTTATTTGATGAATTTTAACATCAACTTTCATTTAAAGTTTGTTTGAACGCTGTAGTTAATGTCAAAACAATTAAATTAAATTGAATTATAAGATTACCAAAAATGCGAAACATTTCACGTGAAATATTTCATAGGCGTCCGAAGCACCGGAAAGGCAAAGCAGAAATTTATGGTTTTGATTTCCTTAAATTCTTTTTTTTTATATAAAATATCGATTGTTTTGATGTTAACAGCTTATTTGAGACCTAAAGAATGCCATTCACTAACATTTCAGTCCAAAGTTGTGCGATTCATTAGCAAAAATGAGTGTCCGGAATTCGAAGCAAAAGTGTCCGGATTTCGAATCAGCATTTATCAGTGTCCGGGATTCGAAGCACAACAAGTCATTTTAATTTTCAAATTCTGATGAAAAATTGTTAGAAAAGACATATTTTGCATGCATTCTCTTAAAACTGACTGTTAATACTACATTCTGATGATTTTTCTACATTTCCAATTTATTACATGATGTTTTGTCAGCTATAACGAAAATTTTATGCTACTAAGTGTCCGGATTTCGAATCATGACGTTATTTGGGAGAATGGTGTGTCTACTGGATACACGTCTGCCATTATAGTGGCTTTGGTTATGGACGCTCCCTTGAAAAGTTATTCATAAATGTTTGATTCTAAGGTCTTAAAGTAAATTATGGACAAAAAATACTTTTTCGCTCGTAGGCTGCCATTAACACCAAAACTAATATTTCTTCAAATTTCTTTCAACGTTCCATAGGGATTGAGTTGGGAGAAAAATCGTTGAAAGTTGAAAACCAAAAGTGTCTCATTGATGACTACCCTACCCTACCTTGAAAATCAGAGCTGAATCAACTAAGACGACCGAATGAAAATCATTACTTTGTACAATTTGCCTTAAAAATACAGAAACATACTGTCCGGATGAAAACTAACCCTCTACTGCCCAGATTTTATTTCGAATATTTTTATTTTTCCCGTGTTCAGAAGGTCATTTTGAGCAACTTTTGTTCTACGAAAAACTTCACTTCCCTTGTTTTATGTTTTTCTTGTTTTATTTTAAGTATTTTAATTTGCATTTATCTTGTATAGTTAATGTTTGTTTTCGGTAGTATTTGGCCTATTCTACCACCTCACGGCGTGTTTTCTGGGCAACCTTAAGGAGAAAAAATAGTCATCGCTACTTTCAAATGTGTCTTATAGGAAATTTTCTCAGCTTTCCAATGCTTCTAAGAGCGAAATGTTTCATCGGGAAATTTCTGAGATATCTCTATTTTAAGCTTTTTGTTTTAAAATCCTTAATCATTTATTGGAAACTTTTTAATATCAGTCCAGGAAACTTGTCAAATGATGTGTTTCATGTGTCATTTACTCATCAAAATGTGCAAAATAAGACAAGAAACAACTTTGTAGAAGGTTGCAAACCGCTAAACATTTTGAAAATGAAGTTTTAACCGAATTTTTGAATATGTGGGATTTATTCAGAAATTAAAATCATAAAACCGCATTAAAATATTATTTTCACAAGAACAAATAGATTATTACATAATTGTTGTGTACAAATAACACCGGTCTGCTCTGATACAGCTTGGAATTAGCTGCTACAACCGAAATTTTTACAGGTTTGAGATTGATAGGATATTACAAGATTTTTATGAATAAATATCATATTTCCTTAATCAAACATTAACCAGTTGCATAGATACAAAACATGTTTAATACTCGAAATTAAACTGCAAACTACCGTTGCAAGCTTTAGGAGAAATACTTTTCATTAGTATGAAATGATTGTTTTAGTTTTTTTGTATTAAATGATCAAGGATTTACCAATATTTTAGAAGTTTATAAGACTCTCATCTTCAATCTCATCTTTAAAAAAATATTTCTTGATTTTTGTTTAAATAGTTTCGAAAGAAAGTTTCTGTTTGATTTTTTTTTTGTTAAAATAATATTAAAAAAAAAGTTTGTGACGGTGTTTTCAGCATTCTGAATTGGAAGACTCGAGTTTTATTGCTACTTTTAAGTGCATTTTCAACAGAAAACATTTTATAAAATTTTATCTTTATTTTGTACTCATGAAAATATGACTTTTGAAGCTAGCAACAGTAATATGTAGTACATTTTCGATTTTAAATCATATTTACTGGTTAATGTTTGCTTAGGAAAATATCAAATTTATTCATTAAAATTCAATAATACCATTAACAATCACAAACCTGCCAAAGTTTCGGTTGAACAAGCTAAATCAGAGCAGACACGTGATATTTGTACACAAAAAATATGTAATAATCTAATAATTCTTGTAAAAAATATATTTTTACACTGTTTTATGATTTTAATTTCTGAATAAATCCCACATATTCAAAAATTCGGTTAAAACATAATTTTAAAAACTTTTAGCGGTTTGCAACCTTCTACAAAGTTGTTTCTTGTCTTATTTTGCACATTTTGATGAGTGAATGACATATGAAACACATCATTTGATAAGTTTTCTGAACAGGTAGTTTAAAATTTTCAATAAATAATAAAGGAATTTAAAACCAAAAAACTTAAAATAGAGATATCTCAGAAATTTCCCGATGAAACATTTCGCTCTTAGAAGCATTGGAAAGCTGAGAAAATTTCCTATAAGACACATTTGAAAGTAGCGATGACTATTTTTTCCTGAAAAGTTTGTTCTAGAAAACACGCCGTGCACCTCCTATCATTACATTTTAACTATCTAACTTTTCCATGTTTTTGCCTGTTTTTCTGCTATAAAATGGCACCATTATCATTTAAATTGTAAATAAATGCGTAGAGGCATAATTTTGAAACCCTTGAAAAATTACTGCATACTTCTTTTTACTTAAAGTAATAGCAAATGTTAGTAAAAAACACAGCCAAAGTTGACCACTTAAAAAACGACATTTTTAATAACATTGGCAAAGTCACATCAAACAAGTAAAACTTCCAACCCATATATTTTCTTAAGAGTTCTGGAGTTTTTTTTAAAGGTCCTGTAAACCAAATTTTCAGTTTTATCTTTTTGAGTGTTTTTTAATACTCCTGACTCAAGGCGGTTTCAAAAACACCCAAAAAGCAAATACTCTTGAAAAAAAATACTGGGAATTTGGTTTATTTGACCTTTTCAAAAAAAGCTCCAGAGTTCTTCTTTCCAGTGCTTCAAGAAATGCTAAAGATTAAAAATTGGTTGGAAATGGATCATTGGCGATTTTTTAAATCGCTGTACTGCCCATGTCCGCATAAATGTCCCATATGCAAAAACAGCAAGCTGAGAAAAACGCATTTAAAGTTTGTCCCACACGTAAGGCTACGTGTTAAGTTTTCACGAAAAAACAGAATTTCCTCCTGATTTCTAGAACAAAGTACTAGATGTTATAGGCTCTTTTGAAAGAGCATACGATTTTGAACCAAACTGCATCAATAACTCAAAAGTGATGAAAATGCATATGGGACATTTATGCGATCATGGGCAGTGTAGAGGGTTAAAAAAACTAACGACCTTTGGATTGCGAGTCCAACCAGCGCTTCCACCGAAGCAGGCTTAACTATTACCCAATTGGGTCCCAAAATTATTTTTTCCCAATTCTCCGAGTTATTGGGTCTTTTCGTTTTAAAACATTTTCACTTCAACCACATTCAGATCTTTATGATGACAAATTGGGCGAAGAAAAGTTTTTTTCGGTCGTCTTTGTTCTTTCAGCTCTGATTTTGGGGTTGTTTAAAAAATAGCTGAACTTCTGGAAAATTTCGCTTGGAAACTATTTTGCAGTTGCCAACTCTTTGAAAAAATAAATAAAATAGTTTATCAAAAAAAATTCCTTGCATTCTAGCCAGATTTAGTGAATTTATGCAGTAAAATTAGGTTACCAAATCAAAAAGATAGTTAATCAAAGGTTAATATGATGTCATTGCCTTAACAGTGTCACAGTAGATTAGAAAACATTTTTGTGCACTGCGTCATGACGTCAAAGTATGATTTCACTGTTTTCTGGGAAAATCCCTCGCTTGAAGTATTTAGATCATTTTTCATACTAGGGTCAAGGGAATTTGTTAGTGACGTATAACGATAAGTAATTTCACAAAGTAAAATTCCCTGGTTTCGATGTTTCTCCCTCATTTGAATACAGAATTCACAATGGTCCAAACCATTTGGCTGCTCTCGTTACTGTGCTCGTCATCGCTGTCCTTACAAATGATTCTTCCAGAACAGCCAACCAGTGCGCAACTGATCCAGTGTCCTTCGCTATCTAACCAGTACGAACGGATGGCAGGATCCCTTGTCCAGAGCCTGGAACCACTTAAAGCCGTGGGTGACCAGAAAACAGAACACGATGACATTATATCCACTCTGATCGACACCCTGGAAAACGACACAAACATTCAAGTGTGGCTCAAAGTTCCGTCAATTTACACCAGAAACACGTTGATTATTTCCATTTCACTGGGGTGTGGTGCAACATTTGGCACCATTCACTTCGTCATGGATCTCAATGTAATTGCCAAGTGTATGAAAATGGCAATCGAAGAACCTTCGACCACCAAATGGAGGTTTCTTAATCCGAAAAATTGCTCTCTCCTTCACGGCAGCTATCGATACTACTTGTACGTGGTGAACTACAATTATGTTGCGTTTGAAAGTCGCAGCAAGGTATTCAACGAAGATGAGCCAGCTTATTTCATAACGTTTGCAGTGAATCAGACGCAGTCTTTGAAAAACAGTTGTCGACCGGATGACGAGCAGCGGCTTCGGCAGTTTTTCTCAAAAATCAACGATTGTACTGAGCACAAATTTGAAACTCGTGACACTAAAAACCTTGCCATCGTCATGCTTGTGCTAGTGATGGTGGTTTTTTGTATTGTGATGTTAGTTGCTATAATAGAGAAATGTGCAGATTAATTAATATTAAGAATTTAGTTGTTTAACCATGAAATAAACAATTTTATAATGACAAGTTAAAAACTTCTAACAACAGTTTATACACGAAGTAAACACCGAAATGACTTGCATTTGTTCGATGATTTTTTCTAATGGTAATTTCCTAGCAAAAAAAAAACATAGCTGAATAGTCTGGTCTGTATTTAAGAATAGTCTCCAAAGGGAATTATTATCATACACAGAAAAAAAATTGAATTTTGGAATATTGAAAATTTGGTAGGTTGAATATTACCTCTTTTTTTGAGTAATATTACATAAAAAATTTGTAAAAATGTGAACCTGATGAATATTCATCAATAACTGATGAAAGTTCATCATTTTCTGGGGTAAAATTAATCATTTTTTTGCCACACAATCTGTCACCATTTCCTGATGAATATTACCATCATTTTTTTTTCTGTGTTTTTCATAACTAGCTTCTTGAATAAAACGAGCCTCTTTTCACGGACTAGAGTCAGCTGTTTGATGACCATGGAGCATTCGACAGCAACAATTTGGATTATTTTACTGTGCGTGGTCAGTTCGACCACCCAAACAACCATGCTGGCGGGCAAACCATACCACGGAAACATAGTTCAGTGTTCATCGATACCCGACAGCACCGCACGATTGCTTCAAATTGCTAGTGAACAAAAGCTAAAATCATCCCATGTTGACGTGAGAGATATGCTTTCGTTTGAGAATGAATTTTTATCATTCTTAATTGAGCTCTCAAGCACCAGTTTTTGTGCCAGTTTTATGATCAACGAACCGTGGATAATCAGCAAGGATTTTTACGTTTTGACGATGAAGGTCGAGTGTTTGAAAGCTTTCATCACGTTTCACTTTATAGTTAAACCATCTTGCATAATCATTGCAATTGAGGATTGGTTACACCCTGATTGCACAGGAGTCCAACCACCTGATGATTGCTGGAAGTCTCAAAACCAACATCCCGTCTGTACTTCCCGATTCTTACTTGCTGCTGGTTTTGAACAATTCTACCGAGCTGAGACAATGCACCTGCAATCCAGAAACCAAGGAGCGCTTGGCAAATTTCTCTGAGATGTTGCGTGGAGACCCCCCACGCCAAATAAGAACGATCGAGCAGAAAATTGCAACGCAATCGTAAATTGATGTTGCTCTTGGATGCTTAATCGGTGTGATAATCTGCGTGTTATTAGTAAACTCATTGAAAATAGATGAAACTAGCTTGTGTTAGAAAAATTAAATGGATATTGTCACCAAATAAAACAAATCTAAAACAAAATAAAACATATTTTTTCATCAACATCACCGAATTCGCCCGGCCTAAATATGGTTCAGTTCAGCATACAAGCGCTTGCTCCATAACTTGCGTGCAAGTTGTAAAATTGTATGCTTCGTCAGATTCGCACGTAAGCAACTCAGCGCCTCCTTCGAGCTCATTCGGTGGAAACGCATGGTACTTTGTGATCTACGTTTTGCAAGTTGAATAGTTTCGCATGTCTAGTTGAAAGGTAAATACCTAATTCCAATTAAAATTCATATTGATTATTGTGCTTCAGTGGTTCAAAACCGAAATCTATCGTGAAAAAATCGATAGCGGCACACGTCAAGATTAAAAGCTTTTGTGTCTGTTGGAAAAATGATCTGGGACAATAGGGACATCTTTTAGTACGGTGGACAATAGGTTGGTTCATTTTGTAGAATGTTCAGAATTTTTATTTTAGCGGGATGATGAGGTAGCGCTTCGGTGTGTTCATTAAAAGTTGTAGGAAACACCATTCTGAGCAACTTTGCCCAAGGGCACAAAGCTCTATCTTCAAACGGGAAGTTTTAAAATGGCTATTTTTTGTGAAATAGAATTTATGAAAAATGAGTTTTTCGGATAAATCAACTCAGGCTTACGTCGTAGCGAAATGAAGTCTTCAAGTCATTTGTAGAACTTGTCAAAACACACATTTCTCTTCCAAGAAAACGAAAATCGGACCTTTTAAGCAAAAGTTATAGCCAAAATACGACGAATCAGACGTTATTTTGAAATGTGGATAACTTAAAAAGGTGGTGAAGTTTGACCTCGCTCTTGGAAGCATCTGAAAGTACACATTTTAGCAGCTGTATTTTAATGTTTAACTAATTTTATCTTAATTTGAAAATGAGCATTTTTTAATTACTTTTGATAGAATTGACCAAAATTCGTTTTCAAAAATAAAAATGTTCATTTTGACAAGCTCTACAATTGTCTGGAAAGACCCAAAAATTTACAAAATGATCTGTGGTAAAAGAAGAAACAAGTTTTAATTAAAATATTTAAGGCATCAACAAAACTATTAAAAAATTCATTCCTGAAATATTTCAGGTAAAACTTATTAAATTTCTTCTTTTACCATCACAAGATCATTTTGTACATTTTTAGGCCTTTTTATATAATTGTAGAGCTTGTCAAAATGAATATTTTTTAAATTTTTCAAAGCGAATTTTGGACATTTCTATCAATATTTATTAACTAGAATTACTCCTTCAAAACTCTAAGTAACTCTGGAATAGTGACCAGTCTGACACTATGCGGTAAACCCCTAGCACAGCCTACTTTGTGATGGTTAGCTCAGAAGGAAAAAAAATGAAGAACCCATTTTATTTATTTCATAACTTTTTATTTCATAATTGTATCAGAGTTACACGCTAAATTGTTGCATTTTATAATCTGTTTTTCATATGTATTTTTTTCATTTTTTTTATTATTGCAGTGGAAAGTTTCTTGAAGTTGATATCGTTTTCCTTCACTAGAGATATGTATGTACAAGTTTCTTGTAATATTTATGTTTTTGTTGTTTTTTGTGTGAGTTTAACGGATACATTTCTTTTTTCTTGCTCCAAAGTATCGCCCTCTTGTAAAACTACAGTAAGAACAACTCATTGCTACTTGTAGACTTGTTTAGTTTTTTTTGCTTGCTGAGCAATTCTCTACGAAATCGGTCTTTTTTCTTCAATTTTAATTTTTGTATTTTTTAATCCGGCTGAAACTTTTTTGGTGCCTTCGGTATGCCCAAAGAAGCCATTTTGCATCATTAGTTTGTCCATATAATTTTCCATACAAATTCGGCAGCTGTCCATACAAAAATGATGTATGAAAATTCAAAAATCTGTATCTTTTGAAGGAATTTTTTGATCGATTTGGTGTCTTCGGCAAAGTTGTAGGTATGGATACGGACTACACTGGAAAAAATAATACACGGTAAAAAAAAATTTGGTGATTTTTTTATTTAACTTTTTATCACTAAAACTTGATTTACAAAAAAACACTATTTTTAATTTTTTTTATTTTTTGATATGTTTTAGAAGACATAAAATGCCAACTTTTCAGAAATTTCCAGGTTGTGCAAAAAATCACTGACCGAGTTATGAATTTTTTAATCAATACGATTTTTTCAAAAAATCGAAATTTTGGTCGTAAAAATTTTTCAACTTCATTTTTCGATGTAAAATCAAATTTGCAATCAAAAAGTACTTTACTAAAATTTTGATAAAGTGCACCGTTTTCAAGTTATAGCCATATTTAAGTGACTTTTTTGAAAATAGTCGCAGTTTTTCATTTTTTTAAATTAGTGCACATGTTTGCCCAGTTTTGAAAAAAATATTTTTGAAAAGCTGAGAAAATTCTCTATATTTTGCTTATTCGGACTATGTTGATACGACCTTTAGTTGCTGAGATATTGCAATGCAAAGGTTTAAAAACAGGAAAATTGATGTTTTCTAAGTTTCACCCAAACAACCCACCATTTTCTATCGTCAATATCTCAGCAACTAATGGTCCGATTTTCAATGTTAATATATGAAACAATTGTGAAATTTTCCGATCTTTTCGAAAAAAATATTTTTGGAATTTTCAAATCAAGACAAACATTTTAAAAGGGCGTAATATTGAATGTTTGGCCTTTGTGAAATGTTAGTCTTGATTTGAAAATTCCAAAAATATTTTTTTCGAAGAGATCGGAAAATTTCACAAATGTTTCATATATTAACATTGAAAATCGGACCATTAGTTGCTGAGATATTGACGATAGAAAATGGTGGGTTGTTTGGGTGAAACTTAGAAAACATCAATTTTCCTGTTTTTAAACCTTTGCATTGCAATATCTCAGCAACTAAAGGTCGTATCAACAAAGTCCAAATAAGCAAAATATAGAGAATTTTCTCAGCTTTTCAAAAATATTTTTTTCAAAACTGGGCAAACATGTGCACTAATTTAAAAAAATGAAAAACTGCGACTATTTTCAAAAAAGTCACTTAAATATGGCTATAACTTGAAAACGGTGCACTTTATCAAAATTTCAGTAAAGTACTTTTTGATTGCAAATTTGATTTTACATCGAAAAATGAAGTTGAAAAATTTTTACGACCAAAATTTCGATTTTTTGAAAAAATCAGTATTGATTAAAAAATTCATAACTCGGT
The DNA here is from genome assembly GCF_016801865.2 of Culex pipiens pallens. NCBI lineage: Eukaryota > Metazoa > Arthropoda > Insecta > Diptera > Culicidae > Culex > Culex pipiens. The sequence goes on from NC_068938.1 coordinate 223,386,168, forward strand.
CAGTGATTTTTTGCACAACCTGGAAATTTCTGAAAAGTTGGCATTTTATGCCTTCTAAAACATATCAAAAAATAAAAAAAATTAAAAATAGTGTTTTTTTGTAAATCAAGTTTTAGTGATAAAAAGTTAAATAAAAAAATCACCAAATTTTTTTTACCGTGTATTATTTTTTTCCAGTGTAGTCCGTATCCATACCTACAACTTTGCCGAAGACACCAAATCGATCAAAAAATTCCTTCAAAAGATACAGATTTTTGAATTTTCATACATCATTTTTGTATGGACAGCTGCCGAATTTGTATGGAAAATTATATGGACAAACTAATGATGCAAAATGGCTTCTTTGGGCATACCGAAGGCATCAAAAAAGTTTCAGTCGGATTAAAAAATACAAAAAAAATTGAATGACCGAAATCCTAGAGAACTGCTCTGCTCTCTTTTCTTTCAATTTCATTAAAATAACACGTGTGTTTTTTTTTTCTTGTTTTCAAAGTGTGTTGTTTGTGTGTAGTTAATTGATAGCATTCACTTTGTCTCATAATCGTAACCAATGATAATAATTTACAAGGCACATGTAGAAATATATACGCTCATCCGCACTCTCTTTCCGAAGGTTCAATTCATTGTCTCGCCATCGCTTCGATCTACGATCGGAGTTTTTCTCTCGCACTCGCACCACTCGTACTCGCTTCTCTCTCTTATGATACAGTTATTTGTAGTTGTTTACTTGTTTTTTTTGTATTATAATAATTTGTATTACTACACGGGAGGAGTAAGAACAAAAATAACGTTTCTTTTTTTCGTTTCTACCAGTTAAGATGTACAAATTAGTATTAGAAAACAGTTCAATTGTCTCTCGTAATAGATTTGTTTCAAGTGTAACGTTTCTTAGAAAACTAATAGCGGGAAGAGTTTCAATGCTTTAGATATGTCGGTTTTGTGTGTTATTGTTGTTAAAAAACTAACGGAAAACGAGAAAAATCAGTTTATCTATGGCAAACCTTTTCTCTGAATGTCGTATCCTGATATGTTTGAACCACGCAGCATCCACGTCCTATCGCGCTGCTATTCTATGTTTATTTGTGTGTTTTAACAACTTTTAATGTTTCCTCACTAAGTAAGATAGTACAATATTGGAATGTGTGTTTTTGTAAATTTGAGGGGGGTTTACTTCGTCACATGTTTTAAAACACCTTTGAGCAACTCTATTTTGTCGTTATCCATGTCGGGGTGGGGTAAAAGTATTGCAACGAAACCAAAAAACGCAGCAACCCGATCACCGGTTGCAACACGTTCTAATCGCAGTAAGCGTGCGTGAGCATCTCTAGCGATTTTGTGCGGCGTAGCACAAAACAATAGAAACGAAGATTTTAGAAAAAACAACGATTGGAAGGAACGAAAACGATCATAGCCTGCTGCGATCGCGCGGCAATACGTGAAATCTTTCGTTTCCGGGAGTTTTCAGGTTTTCAGAGGTTCTCTACGGTGTAAAATAATTAAAAATGAAAAGTCTTTTAAAGGAAGATTTTTTTTTTGATAGTCTGGTGTTTGCTTGCAGATTGGACGCTTTCTTTCTCTGTAAAATTCGTGGAATGATTTATGGCAGTTTGTTCTTGCGTTTGTTAATCAAACGTTCGAGTAAGTACCGAAAAAGGGGGGAAAATGAAATTTCTATCGTCGCTAATTTGGTTTTGTAGGTTAGATTTGTACTCGTACTCGAAGGGGCATGCCGAACACTTTCTTTTTTTACTAAATCAAATTCAGGAACAAAACTAACTCGCTGTGCAATCTCACAGCATCTTTCGCGGAAGCAAGGAAGCTTACGAGGAGCATTCTATCGCTAAATAATAATTTATCGTAAAAATCACATTAAAATCATTTCTCTACCTATGCTACTTGCTTGCCACGTGGGGAAAACAAATGGACTAATTTAGTAAAAAAAATGAACCACTTTACTCCGCTAGTCACGTCTTCCTGTTTTGGACTCATTTTGCTCCACCTGTTCTGTAGACAATTGGCAATTTGTGTACGTGTGCGCGCGCTCAATTCACAGCTTGCTAGGATCGTAGTTCTGGAACAGCCACTTTTGCGCCTCCACCGACGCGTCGCAGTCGGCCATGACCAGCTTCTGCTTGCTCTCGTTGATCGCGAGACACTTGTCCGAGGAGCCGTGGCGCAGCAGGCGCGAGCTGGGCGAGTAGTTCCAGTACTGGTTGCCCTTGGAACCGTGGCACGGGTACAGGATCACGTCCTGGCCGGCGTAATCCAGGCAGGCCTCGTCCCGCCGGATCTCGCCCGTTTTGCTCAGCATCCAGTACTTTTGAGGGGGGAAATTACAGTATGTTAATGATTGAAAAAAAATTACAATATCTATGAAGTCTAAATTAATTGTTAATTGAAACTCAAAAAGCCTACTTTGAACCGTTCCGGCTAGCGGTTTGGCAAACGGTTTAAAGTATTTTTCAAATTAGTGACATCTGTCAGTACATACTTGAAGAAACATAACTTGAGCCGATTTGCTATGTCCCTGAAAATTTTAAAATGTGTATAAAAATTATCCAAACAGCGAAAGCAGCACAAACAGTAGGCCATTGCTATGTACACTTCAAGTAGTCGCAGACGTCACTGATTTGTTAAACAACAACAAAAACAAAATCAACAGTCTACTTTGATTTACTCAACTAAATCTAACTCTAAAAAAGAGAGAACATATTTACAGGAATCTGTTACCAATCATCACCAAACACATCGAAACGAAGCTTTCTCGACCGTTTTTTTTACAAAGTAAATACTGTCAGCGCAAAGTAGCGTAAACCCATTACCAGTTTTATGTTTTGTTTCGTGTGTCCTGCAGCTGGCTTGAGGACATGCATTTGTTTTTTTGTTATCTGTTTCGGGAATCCACGAGTCACGTTCCTGGAAACTTTTGATCGGGAATTTTGCGTAAAAAAAAGAGGTAGGGAAGGTTGGAACAGAGGGCACAATCCGGAAGGAAGGAAATGAAGTGAAAGTTTTTTTTTCTGATCTTTGGAAAGTGTTTTTTGGACTAATTCAATTTTGAGAAGGCAGAAAGCGTGCATGGAAGTTGATGGAAGAGATTTCTTGTCGAACATGGTTCACCAACTACTGAAATGATTGAATTGATATCATTACGGAAACTGAAAAAGGATTTTTTGTTCAAACTAAGATATACCCGACCAGATTCTAATTCTAATCTATTCGCTTTTTTATTTTTATTTTATATATTTTGAAAAAAAAAATCGTAAATTTGGTCAATCTTGTCAATTTTGTAAATTTTTGTCAATTTTTGACAATTTTGACAATTTTGACAATTTTGACAATTTTGACAATTTTGTCAATTTTGACAATTTTGTCAATTTTGACAATTTTGACAATTTTGACAATTTTGACAATTTTGACAATTTTGACAATTTTGACAATTTTGACAATTTTGACAATTTGACAATTTTGATAGCTAAAAAACAAAAAAAAAATCAGATTTTGAACTCTGCTCGGGTAACCTTAATTTAAAAATTGTGATAAAATTTATTTTTCATTGAACAACTAAATCATTATTTAACGCAAATTTAATTCATATTTGTGAATGATTTCAAAATCTGTTATTAAAACTCCCCAATCCGATCTAAACTAAAATTAACAAAAAGCCGTAATCGTAGTAGACTGCGCACCCGCATGGGGGAGTTCCACGCGCAGTTCTTTTTCACCAATTTTTAGTGAGCAATGAGCAAATGGATGAGTGTGAGTGAGTCAGTATAGCGTGAGTGAGTAAGTGAGTTGTTTAGCCCTGACCATATGAAGCACTACCGAGGGGAGGTCGACCCAATTGTATACAGGTTTAAAGTGAAGTGGGTGGGGGGGTGGATTTAAGGGAGGATTCGCACGAGAGGGAGAGAGGCTAAATACCTGATTACCGCCCGCCTGGTGGCAGGGCCAGATGCCAAGCGGCGTATGCATGTCCTCGGGCTTGGCGGCCGAATCAATACACAAACCTGACCACGGGTTCGCTACCTGCAACGCGCGACACACACACACACGATTTGCCGGAAATGAGTGTAGAAAGAGAGAGAGAGGAAGAGAAATGAGAAAAACGCGAGGAATGAGATGAAGAAAATCGTTTTTTTTTTTTCTTTCGGCGACAAAGCAAGCTTTGATCTTTGATGTTGTGATGACCGGTTGACAGACTCCTGCGATTGTTCTGCTTCTAAGGGGGAGAAAAGTGAGGTTATTTACTTGATTGCCGCCCTGATTGTGGCAAGGGTACAGCCCCACTGGTTTCCGCAGGTTCTTCTTGCCTCCCGGTGCATCCAGACAGGTTCGGTTTCCGTAGCCCATATTTCTTACCTTGGGTTTGCATGTTGCGATTCAAAATGGTTATTTTTATTCGGAAGGGAAGAATACAAAACATAAAATAAATATCAACGACTTTACCTCTCCGGAAGCGACAGCTTCGCCTGGAATAAAAAGCTCCGGGAAGATGTTGTCCAGATACCACCGGAACGACTTGCATCCCAGCTCCTCGCGCAGCTGCTTCCGGGACGAAACGTCTCCGTAGTCTCCCTTGTCGTTTCCGATCCGCTGGTAGTAATACTTGGCGTACTCGTCCAGCCACACTTCCGCCAACCGAACCGAGTTGCGCTTGATAACGTTGACTCCCGTTCGCCACTAAAAACAAAACTTGTGAAACTGTTTCAAGACTAAAAACCTACAAAGTACCTTGTACGGCGACCGCTTCCGGAAGATGTGACCCACGTGCGAGCAAGGCACGATCTCTAACGTTCCGCCGCACATCCACGTCTTGAACGATAGTTCCAGATTCTCCCCTCCCCAGATATCAAACCCGGAATCGTAAGTGCCAAGCCGCTCGAAGAACTCCTTATCGATGGAGAACAACCCTCCGGCCATCGTCGGGGACCACACAGGTTCGGCGGTGCTCTGCAATCAAAATATTACCTTCAGGCCAGATTCCAACCTCCAAGCGATCTCAAACCCCCCTTACCTTATGCCTTCGCTTCTCCTTCTCGGGCACGGCGTGCCAGTTGAACTGCAGATTCCAGTCGAATCCACCTACATTGACACCGCCCGAATCCCTGTAGTGGTACTCCATCGTGTTGTCGTCGATCACGTCAATCACCGGGCAGACCACGGTCGTGGAGTTTTTAGCGATCCGGTCTAGCAGCGGTTCCAACCAACCTGAGAGAAATGGATTTTTTGGCAATTTCTCCTTAAAAAAATATCCACTCGAAATTACCAGTCGTGCACTCGCAGTGCGAATCCAAGTAGGTCAGGACCGGAGCGGTGGCGTAGCGAGCTCCAAGTAGGCGAGCCCGGATCAGTCCCTCGCGTTTGGGCGCACGCACGATCTTCACCCTGGGATACGCCTCGAAGTAGTCCTCCAGTTGCTTCTGGGTGTGCGCTGTTGTGAGCAATCAGAGTAGGCTTAGATTAGTTTCGTCCGTCTTTTGAAATTCTCGTACTTTTGAAATGTTTGTACTTTTGAAATTCTTGTGGTTTGGAACTTCTTGTAGTTTAGAAATTCTTGTTCTTTTGAAATTCTTTTACTTTTCAAAACCTTGTACTATTGAAAATCTTGTAGTTTTGAAAATCTTGTAGTTTTGAAAATCTTTTAGTTTTGAAAATCTTTTAGTTTTGAAATTCTTGTACTTTTGAAAATCTTGTACTTATGAAATTCTTGTACTTTTCAAAATCTTGTACATTTGAAATTCTTTTAGTTTTGAAATAATTGTACTTTTGAAATTCTTGTGGTTTGGAACTTCTTGTAGTTTAGAAATTCTTGTTCTTTTGAAATTCTTTTACTTTTCAAAACCTTGTACTATTGAAAATCTTGTAGTTTTGAAAATCTTGTAGTTTTGAAAATCTTTTAGTTTTGAAAATCTTTTAGTTTTGAAATTCTTGTACTTTTGAAAATCTTGTACTTATGAAATTTTTTGTTCTTTTCAAAATCTTGTACATTTGAAATTCTTTTAGTTTTGAAATAATTGTACTTTTGAAATTCTTGTGCTTCTCAAATTCTTGTACTATTTAAATTGTTGTACTTTGTATTTTTGTAAACTTTCCGTTCAAAAGTTCAAGTCATGGCCTACTTACGCATATCGGAAAAGTCGTCCACGAGGATGACCTCCTTGACCAGATGTTCAGGAGAGCGATCGAGCACAGAGTGAACCGTTCGCAGCAGAACCGACCACGCCTCGTTGTGGAAACAGATGATGACAGAAGTGGCCGGCAGGTCCTTCTGATACCGGTTCGGTTCCTTGCACCAGGGATCTCGTGGATCCGGAAGACTGCGCCGGATTGAAATCATATCCGCCGCGTACTGATTGAACGCATTCTTAGCCCATCCGTCATCGACGGCCTTTTTCATCTCTGGAGACATGTCCTTAGGGAGAACCACCGGCTTGCCCATGGCTCCGGGCGCATCCGGACTGTCCTCGTTTGGTGGGGCGATCACGCCCGTCAAGTCTGCAAAAAAAGCATGGATTTACCTCTGATCTAAATAAACAACCTCCTCAACCCATGATCATACCTTGATTCTCATTCCGCTTCTTGCTCTTTGGTGGCACTTTCCGCTTGGTCTCCTTCTCCACGAACGGAACATCGCCGTCGATGTTGTTGTTCACATAGTCTACAACCCCTCCCGCGCCACCTTCCCCACCGTCCACATCCGGACTCAGGTCGTCCTTGTTGGCATCCTCGCGGGCGTTGATGATGAACTGGTTGAACCGATCCCGGATACCCTGCAGAGGTAACCTCCTTGGTGCTTCAAACGCACTTCCACCCCCACTCGGTCCCGCAACTCCACCCGCCGATCTACTACTGCTACTGCTTCCGTCGTCTGAATACAGGACAAACACCACCATAAACCAGACCACCCCGAGCAGTGCGATGATCTTCAGGAAGGACGATCTCCGTCTGCCTATCAGTCCCATCGTTGTAGAGCTCTTCGCCGTGTGTGCGCACTGAGTCGTCAAGTAACCTAACTCCTGATCCTAGCAATCCGCTAATCCGTCTAGTGTGCTGCGCCGAACTCGTCTCAAAGCTCCAAGTAGGCCGCGCGATCTTTACATGGCGAAGGTGTTCATCATTCTGGCCTGCTTCGATGCGCGCGCACTAAGCTCAGCAAAAATGACTTAACTTTGTTGCATCTCTCGTCTCGTGATATGTGTGCTGATTTCTGCAAGAAAGTGAGAACAAACGAAAGGGAATTTTCAGCACTCGCTCTCAAATATGCACATATTTAGCGTTTATTCGTTCGTGGTTGCCTTCCATCCCCCGCCCACAAAGACACCGCCCGATTAGGCAAGCACACGGGCGTCAAAATTTACAAGCTTGCACTATTCCCCTATTGTTATTATCTCATAATTGGCACGTCGACTGGCAGCTGCAATACCATCCTCATCGTCACAATTGTAGGAAGCATGCAGCCCAAAGAAAAGTCACGACATTGATGAGTGTAATAATTTTGCGCGGTTCCGCCTCAATGCGATGTTCCCATCCCAAGCTTTCCGAACCAAAACAAACGGGTTCGTTTCCCGTTGCCACTCAAGTCTCTGGCAGGAAATTTTGAAAAACTTCCCCAAATCGAGCACCGTTCCGCAGACAATGACCTATCCTAGTATGTTTGGCGCCAAAGAAAAGTAAAAAACAAAACATCGAGCAGGGAGACACCTCGCAGAAGGTGGTGAGAAGGCGTTGCTGTGGGATACCGGCGCAAACAACGCCGGTGATGCAATGACGTTTACCAATAAAGTAGAATTATTATCATATTGCTGTGCTGTTATAATTTTGGACTAAGTGGAGGTAGTTCGAGGAATCCGAGTTGGCAATGAGATGCGTAAAGGGGAAATCTGATGGAAATGAGCAAAATTTATATTTCTGAACAAACTTTGAAGATTGTATCATTTAAATATATTGATCAATTTTCAGGGATTTCAGCCATCCAATATTTTTAAAGCATTTAGAAAAGAATGCTCCTGAAAATTAAATAAAAATTATCATCCTTTTCACTTAAAAAATGTGTAACTCAGGTTAAAAAATCGAAACGATATTGGCATTTCAAACATCAAATTTTAAATTGTGTTGTTTTGAGCTCAAAAACACACAAAAATTGACAAAATTGACAAAATTGACAAAATTGACAAAATTGACAAAATTGACAAAATTGACAAAATTGACAAAATTGACAAAATTGACATATTTGACAAAAATTGACAAGAATTGACAAGAATTGACAAGAATTGACAAAATTGACAAAATTGACAAAATTGACAAAATTGACAAAATTGACAAAATTGACAAAATTGACAAAATTGACAAAATTGACAAAATTGACAAAATTGACAAAATTGACAAAACTGACAAAATTGACAAAATTGACAAAATTGACAAAATTGACAAATTTGACAAAATTGACAAAATTGACAAAATTGACAAAATTGACAAAATTGACAAAATTGACAAAATTGACAAAATTGACAAAATTGACAAAATTGACAAAATTGACAAAATTGACAAAATTGACAAAATTGACAAATTTGACAAAATTGACAAAATTGACAAAATTGACAAAATTGACAAAATTGACAAAATTGACAAAATTGACAAATTTGACAAGAATTGACAAAATTGACAAGAATTGACAAGAATTGACAAGAATTGACAAAATTGACAAAATTGACAAAATTGACAAAATTGACAAAATTGACAAAATTGACAAAATTGACAAAATTGACAAAATTGACATATTTGACAAGAATTGACAAAATTGACAAGAATTGACAAGAATTGACAAGAATTGACAAAATTGACAAAATTGACAAAATTGACAAAATTGACAAAATTGACAAAATTGACAAAATTGACAAAATTGACAAAATTGACAAAATTGACAAAATTGACAAAATTGACAAAATTGACAAAATTGACAAAATTTACAAAATTGACAAAATTGACAAAATTGACATATTTGACAAGAATTGACAAAATTGACAAGAATTGACAAGAATTGACAAGAATTGACAAGAATTGACAAGAATTGACAAGAATTGACAAGAATTGACAAAATTGACAAAATTGACAAAATTGACAAAATTGACAAAATTGACAAAATTGACAAAACTGACAAAATTGACAAAATTGACAAATTTGACAAGAATTGACAAAATTGACAAAATTGACAAAATTGACAAAATTGACAAATTTGACAAGAATTGACAAAATTGACAAGAATTGACAAGAATTGACAAGAATTGACAAAATTGACAAAATTGACAAAATTGACAAAATTGACAAAATTGACAAAATTGACAAAATTGACAAAATTGACAAAATTGACAAAATTGACAAAATTGACAAAATTGACAAATTGACAAAATTGACAAAATTGACAAAATTGACAAAATTGACAAAATTGACAAAATTGACAAAATTGTCAAAATTGACAAAATTGACAAAATTGACAAAATTGACAAAATTGACAAAATTGACAAAATTGACAAAATTGACAAAATTGACAAAATTGACAAAATTGACAAAATTGACAAAATTGACAAAATTGACAAAATTGACAAAATTGACAAAATTGACAAAATTGACAAAATTGACAAAATTGACAAAATTGATAAAATTGACAAAATTGACAAAATTGACAAAATTGACAAAATTGACAAAATTGTCAAAATTGACAAAATTGACAAAATTGACAAAATTGACAAAATTGACAAAATTGACAAAATTGACAAAATTGACAAAATTGACAAAATTTACAAAATTGACAAAATTGACAAAATTGACAAAATTGTCAAAATTGTCAAAATTGACAAAATTGACAAAATTGACAAAATTGACAAAATTTACAAAATTGACAAAATTGACAAAATTGACAAAATTGACAAAATTGACAAAATTGACAAAATTGACAAAATTGACAAAATTGACAAAATTGACAAAATTGACAAAATTGACAAAATTGACAAAATTGACAAAATTGACAAAATTGACAAAATTGACAAAATTGACAAAATTGACAAAATTGACAAAATTGACAAAATTGACAAAATTGACAAAATTGACAAAATTGACAAAATTGACAAAATTTACAAAATTTACAAAATTGACAAAATTGACAAAATTGACAAAATTGACAAAATTGACAAAATTGACAAAATTGACAAAATTGACAAAATTGACAAAATTGACAAAATTGACAAAATTGACAAAATTGACAAAATTGACAAAATTGTCAAAATTGACAAAATTGACAAAATTGACAAAATTGACAAAATTGACAAAATTGACAAAATTGACAAAATTGACAAAATTGACAAAATTGACAAAATTTACAAAATTTACAAAATTGACAAAATTGACAAAATTGACAAAATTGTCAAAATTGTCAAAATTGACAAAATTGACAAAATTGACAAAATTGACAAAATTGACAAAATTGACAAAATTGACAAAATTTACAAAATTGACAAAATTGACAAAATTGACAAAATTGACAAAATTGACAAAATTGACAAAATTGACAAAATTGACAAAATTGACAAAATTGACAAAATTGACAAAATTGACAAAATTGACAAAATTGACAAAATTGACAAAATTGACAAAATTGACAAAATTGACAAAATTGACAAAATTGACAAAATTGACAAAATTGACAAAATTGACAAAATTGACAAAATTGACAAAATTGACAAAATTGACAAAATTGACAAAATTGACTAAATTGACTAAATTGACAAAATTGACAAAATTGACAAAATTGACAAAATTGACAAAATTGACAAAATTGACAAAATTTACAAAATTGACAAAATTTACAAAAATTACAAAATTTACAGAATTTACAAAATTTACAAAATTTACTAAATTTACAAAATTTACTTAATTTACAAAATTTACTAAATTTACTAAATTTACAAAATTTACAATATTTACAAAACAAATTATGATGCGATTATGATTTTTTTTTTGTTCAAGATCAGCAATAAAAAATATTGAAATTCCTCCATTTTAAAATTTAAAAATCTGAATAATCCATAGTTCAAATCCCATTAAAAATTCTATGAAAACAAAAAAATCTTTTTAAAAATTGATATGTTTACAGAAATTTTAAAATTAAACTTGAATTAAAATTTCTATGATTATCCGAAAAAAGTTATGAAAAAGCTTTGCAAATAGCTTAATATTGCACAATACATTTTAATTTTGATATTTTATTTCCTCAACCTTTAACCCTCTACAACCTAACCCCGCCTTTAGACGGGCTTCGATCTAAAAAATCGCCAAAAATCGATTTTCCAACCGATTTTTGATCTTTAAAAAGCATTGGAAAGAAGAACTCTTAAATTTTTTGAAAATTTCAGGGTTGGAAGTTTAACTTGTTTTATGTGACTTTGCCAATGTTTTAAAAAATGTAATTTTTTAGGGGTCAACTTTGGCTGTGTTTTTTATTGCGCAATTCCCACTAACTTGGACTTCTCACTAATTTATTGCTATCGATCGCACTATTGCGACTTGTCAAACCAGCTTGGGAAATTTTAAATTACCTACAAAATGATCAAAGCGAGCCGAGGTTATTCGCTTGTTTTTCAGCTGTCAATAGCAATTTTGAAGTGCGGAAGTCCAGTTTGGTGGAAAATGCGACTGGAAATGTAAATAAACAACAACTGGTTGCCTAGTTTTTCAAACTCTTGTTGTCAAAAGTGCGAGAGAAAAGTGCGGGCCAAATCCAAGTTACAGTGCAAGGATCAATACCAACATTTTCTATATTTTCAGTAAAAAGAAGTATGCAATAATTTTTGTAGTGTCCCAGACTATGCCTCTACGCATTTTTTTGCAATTTAAATAATAATGGTGCCATTTTATAGCAGAAAATGTGAAAAACAAGCAAAAAATTGAAAAAGTGACTGTAAAACCGTGAAAAAATTAGATAGGCAAAATGTAATTATATTAGGTGGTAGAATAGGCCAAATACTACCAAAAACAAACATAAACTAAACAAGATAAATGCAAATTAAAATACTTAAAATAAAACAAGAAAAACATAAAACAAGAGAAGTAATGTTTTTCGTAGAACAAAAGTTGCTCAAAATGACCTCCTGAACAAGGGAAAAATCAAAATTTTCGAAAAAAAAAATTTGGGCAGTAGAGGGTTAAGAGATTCTTAAAGCTTAAATATCAATTGCTTAAATTTAAGAATTGTAGAGCTTTCAAACTTTCAATGATAGTTTTGCCTTAAGAGGATAATTTAAGTAAATTAATGAGCAGAAATTAAACTAAATTCAAAATTATGAAAATTTTACCGGCTTACCTTGTAACATTACACATTTATCCTTTCAACGAGGTAAAATTTAAAATTTTAATCTTTAATTTATTAATTTTTTTTATTCATTCGTTGTGGTTACAACTTATAAAAAGTGGTTAATTAACACCTTAATGTGTTTTTTAGCTAACTTCATTTTTTGCTATTGTTTAGATTACAAATATAATAAATACAGGTAAATAAAAATGGCGAAAACTTACATACTTTTTTATATAAAATTTTACCCAGATTAATGATCTTCAAATACCAATTTTCAATTCTCGACTTTTCCAGTACTTCATTTCTTACTTAGAGATTGATCAAATCAGTTTATAAAAAGTGGAGTGCCACCTTTTTTATGTAAACAGGTGAAAGATTCGCTCCGCTGGATATGCTAATCATGCAAATTTACGCAAAAGCGTTACTAAACATAACACGCGAGAAAACCTTAATCAACAGGTGAATCGCGATGTTTTTGCTTCATCGCGATCACCTCTTAAGTATGATCATAATCACCACACCACTCTGATAATGTTGCATAACTTTGCACCCCCAAAGTGTCACGATTGCGATCGAAGGAGCTGCCTTAGTGCAAATGGAGGGTCGGCGTGGCTTACTTCGATTGTTTCTCCTTTTTCTCTCTCGTCCACTTTGTTGGTTTGTTTTGAGCAATTTCGCCTTTTTCTGTGTTTCTATATATCATTAATCCCCATCGATCTCGGGGCTCGGTTAGTGGTGTGCGCTCGATCAGACGATCTGTCTCAATGTCAATGTTACAAACGTGCGATCAGGTTTGTTGAACTTCCGGTGCCATTAAGACGTGATTACTCAATTTTGGTTGCATTTCGTGTTTACGAGTGCTAATCCGTGTCATTAAACGTCTAAACTGTTTTTTTATTGGATAATTTTTGTTGCGTCAGCTCATTAATCTGTTTGTCGGAAAGAGGGTGAAAAATTCCCACCATCCAGCCAACCACGGATTCCGCGCGTCACCCAAGGTATTCATCAATCTGCTCAATGACTGTAAAATAACACACAAGAAGGGAGGCCGCCATGCAGAAAAACTAATTGTTACACTATCTCATCATCTCATTTTTTTTTCTATCATTCACACTCATTTCTCTTTCACTCCTTTCGCTTTCAATCTCCTCTCATTCACCCACTGACACTTTTACTCCGCCCCCCTTCTTTTCAACACCTTGGCAGTTTATTATTGTTTCTTCCCCCCTTCCCATCACTTCATTTCATCTGTCAGCGTAGGTGGCACGAAACTATGCTGGCAGAGGAGCTGATCGCAGTTGGCCACGTGCACGCGACGCGACTTTTCCCACCCCGTCCCGGTATTACAGCACTGTTATGATGATCGGCGGTGCGCACAGTAGGCCTGCGATTTTCCACGATCTGTTGTCTTTTGTTTTTCAGCGTGGCCTACTGCAGAAGTAATAGCCCTCCCCCGCCTCCTTCTCTTGCATCATTTTCGATAGATAACAGATGGGTTGCTCTGTTTGTCTACTAGGTTATTGGGGTGAATCTCGGAGAAAAATGAGAAGGGTGTTTGTTTGTTTTTGAATTAATCAAGTGGAAGGCGTCTGTGGTACAGACTATTGTTTGGAGGAAATTATGTCACTTGAGGTGGCATAATAACTTCAGAGGTTGTTAATTGAAATTTATGAGCAAGATTAGTTCAGATATTGCTTCCGTTTAACGTAACTCATTTTTTTCCATGTCTTCAAAAAGTATTTATAGAAGATAATTCTTTCTGAATTTAAATAACTATTTAAATGCTGATTCAATCAGCCTCAATGAGACTTATCTACAGTTTAATAGTTTGATTCGATGCCACAATAATCCAACTAACACAATTCCAGCAGCCAAAAAACGCGATCCACGCCGTGGTACTGCCTTCAGGTAGAAAGTGAAAACAACATCTTTCAAGTGGTGAAGCAAAAAAACTCAGCTGACCGCCTACTCTGATCGAGTGTGTCACCCCAAGCCTTAATGATTGGCTAATTTCCATCTTTACACCCAACAAACGCAACGCTACGCATAACGCACGCAAAGCAGGCTGTATTTTCCATTTCGCGCCTATTTCTTAACGGCAAAGATCGGTGAACTATGATCGGTATGTTTTGCGCGACTGTAAGCACGCGATTTCGCTTTCATCATGCTTTTGATGGGTTGCTCAGGTCTGAATGCTTTAACTTTTTTTGTTGACGCTCTTTTTCATATCTCGCCCCGATCTTGACCAATAAAAGTTGCTCATATGTTCGCACAATTTATCTGATCTTCAACGTGAAGCAACAAAAAATGAACGAAAAAAAACTGGAAATACAATTTGCACGTGCTGCGAGGTGGAAAAAGCGGATGTTCCCCAGGTGGTTTTTATGCCCGGTTTCCAACAACAGTAGCAGAGCAGCAACATGTTGCAAATGACACAAAGTTTCAGTTTTTTTTGTTCCCCGCTAAACGCAAACCCATACGCTGCTCTGTGTGGACAGCTTTTGTTTTGATAATTGGCCTTTGGCGTGCGTTAGTTCTTCCGGCCCGGCCACCTCGGTCGACCGGTTCAAGCAACTAGAGCACATCGGCGTCCTCCAATGTCAATTAGACGGCGTCAGCGTCGGCGTGGATTGAATCTCGCCACCCACCGGGGTGTTTTGCATTACAGACCTTTTTAATTTCGAAAAATAAAATACCAGCCATCGCAGCAAGCACACATGGCTGTACGGAGGAAGTGGCAAAGCATGCTCTGATTGTCGCGTGAGGTATGGGCACTTGTGGGTGGTAGTGGTTAGACAAGGGTTGAAAGTGAAATTTTGAAGAGTTTGAGCTGAACGTTGAGGGGTTAATTAGAATAACAATACTGAACGCTTGCATTGTTGTTCTACGCTTGAACTTGAAAAAATCTGATACGAAATAAATTAAAACTACTTGTTTGTTTGAACAATTGTCCCAGTTTAACTAGCCTAGTCAATGGATTGTATAACATTACTTTACATTTGAATCATTTCGAAACAGTTTTGAAATCTTTGTACAGTTTAAGCTGTTGGGAGATTTCTAAGGAAGAAAAAGCTTTCAAAAACCAAATCCAAAAATTATCATTTACATTGCTGAATACAGTCCAGCCTTGGAAACATTTCACTTCGGATGTCTTATTTATGATTGTCGAGCTAAGATACCCCTAAACTACTCTAAAGTGATTTAGAATTTTTAAATCCAAAATGGCGATGATGAAATATTGAATACTTTTTATACTATAAAAGGCTATCCACCACTCAAATTTGACTGAAATGAGGTCTGAGGAAATTGTTAATACAATTCGTTGAAACAATTTTTTTTTAATACTCAAAGCTTTCACAATGTAACCTAATTTCGAAAAAAAAATCGCTTCGATTAAAATAATATAAGTTTTTCAAACTTCTCAAAATGTAGTTTTTTTTAAACAATGCTGTTTTTCCCAGTCCTTTTTTTTGAAAATAGTTCTTTTCGGGAAAATAATGAGTATTTAAGCGAGCAAAAAATTTTTTTTTTCGAAAATACGTAGCTTAGTGATTTTTTTTATAATTTAAAAAATAACGAAAATGTTGGAAAATACGAAACTTCAGATAATCGAGACATGTTGAACACGCATGTCGTCGAGTAAATTTATCATATTAGGGTAATTCTCCGCCAACTCACACAGCAGTTGCCCCGACCCCTCTTCGATTTGCGTGAAACTTTGTCCTAAGGGGTAACTTTTGTCCCTGATCACGAAACCGAGGTCCGTTTTTTGATATCTCGTGACGGAGGGGCGGTACGACCCCTTCCATTTTTGAACATGTGAAAAAAGAGCTGTTTTTCAATAATTTGCAGCCTGAAACGGTGATGAGATAGAAATTTGGTGTCAAAGGGATTTTTGTGTAAAATTAGACGCCCGATTTGATGGCGTACTCAGAATTCCGAATAAACGTATTTTTCATCGAAAAAACACTAAAAAAGTTTTAAGATTCTCCTATTTTCCGTTACTCGACTGTAAAATTTTTTGGAACATGTCATTTTATGGGAAATTTAATGTACTTTTCGAATCTACATTGTCCCAGAAGGGTCATTTTTTCATTTAGAACAAAAATTTTCATTTTAAAATTTCGTGTTTTTTCTAACTTTACAGGGTTATTTTTTAGAGTGTAACAATGTTTTACAAAGTTGTAGAGCAGACAATTACAAAAATTTTGATATATAGACATAAGGGGTTTGCTTATAAACATCACGAGTTATCGCGATTTTACGAAAAAAAGTTTTGAAAAAGTTGGTCGTCATCGACCATGGCCATTCATGGTCACCCGCGACACGGACGACGAAACAAAGAGAAACGCAAAAAGTAACTTTTTCAAAACTTTTTTTCGTAAAATCGCGATAACTCGTGATGTTTATAAGCAAACCCCTTATGTCTGTATATCAAAATTTTTGTAATTGTCTGCTTTACAACTTTGTAGAACATTGTTACACTCTAAAAAATAACCCTGCAAAGTTAGAAAAAACACGAAATTTTAAAATGAAAAATTTTGTTCTAAATGAAAAAATGACCCTTCTGGGACAATGTAGATTCGAAAAGTACATTAAATTTCCCATAAAATGACATGTTCCAAAAATTTTTACAGTCGAGTAACGGAAAATGGGAGAATTTTTAAAACTTTTTTAGTGTTTTTTTCGATGAAAAATACGTTTATTCGGAATTCTGTGTACGCCATCAAATCGGGCGTCTAATTTTACATAAAAGTCCCTTTGACACCAAATTTCTATCTCATCACCGTTTCAGGCTGCAAATTGTTGAAAAACACCTCTTTTTTCGCATGTTCAAAAATGGAAGGGGTCGTACCGCCCCTCCGTCACGAGATATCAAAAAACGGACCTCGGTTTCGTGATCAGGGACAAAAGTTACCCCTTAGGACAAAGTTTCACGCAAATCGAAGAGGGGTCGGGGCAACTTTTACCGATTTCGTGTGAGTTGGTAGAGAATTAATCATTAAAAAAAAGTTTTTTGGTGGACAATCCAATCATTCAGTTTCAGTACAGGTAAAAATAAATCTTAGCATTTCAAATAATAGCTTATTATAAACATGTGAATTATAAAACAGAATTTTTATTTGATTTTGCGATTTTTTTAAAGTTTTATTTCACAAAACACTTATTTTTAAAGAATAAGCCTCAAGAGACTAAAAAGCGTATTTAAAGCGGGTGGTGCAACTTTCCAGCATTTATTTTGAAAAGTGTTGCTATTCGATTCTGTTATTTTTGGTACAGAAAAGTAGGCTTTTTCGTCGTTACAGAATGACAGGAAAAGTAAGTAGTTTCACTACGGAATTGCAAAAAATATTTTTTTTAAAGGTTCAATAACAATTACATACAACAGTGAACTAGATTCACGAAACCATAAAACAGTAAACAAGAAATAAACCGAAAGCAACAAACTCTGAACGATATGATAGTGATTAACAAAAGGCTCATTTGAATAGAGTAACCTGCAGTTATTTGTTTGCACCCATCGTGATTTCCCCGAGCCAAATCCATCTCGCCAATCCCACTCGATATTATCTCATTCAATCCACAATTCCCAGATCGTCTTTCATAATACTCTCCGCATCTCCCCACCGCCACCACCCCTACATTCCGGAGCAGCTCAGGCGGCAACCAAATCGGTAATCAAATTAATTGGCTTCCCTTTTGTGCAACCAATTACCTCATCTATCTTGCCATAAAAGAAAATGCTTTCCCTTCAAAAAGCCATGATTTATCCTCCAGACATTCCCACATCTAATCCATTGGAAGAGAGTAGACAGAAAAGTGAAGAAAAAGTAAAAAGATTTCGCCGGATCCAAGAAGGCATCGACGACGCCGCGACCGCGGTAACCAGAAGTACCATTTATTGTGTTATAAGTCATCGCCTATTGCGTAATAGACTTCCACCCACCGACCCCATCCACGACTTTTGGTTCATAACGATCGTGACTGAAATTTCCTATGCTCCTAAAAAAAACTTGAAATTTAATCTTCCGCTGTTTTTGGCCTCTTCCTTTCTAAGCTCTCTTCTCGTCGTCACCATCACCAGCCATCAGCACAGCCTACTAAGTCAATGAAGCTTTGCATTTTTACAAGGCACCGGATCGGGTCTTCTTCAGAAGAACCACCAACAGTAAATCGCTTCCCACAAACGCGACCATAAGCCAATGAAAGCCATATTGAGTGGGAAAAGTAAATATTGAAAAATGAACGTCGTGAATGAAAAAACCGCGGGGAAATTTCTCAAGTATTTCTTCGCTGCGGTTCATCAGCCAAGTGACGTCAGCGAAAGAATGCGAAATCACTTTCACTCTTAAATCAAGCCCACTTAAAACATCGTGAAGAAGCGACACCACTCGCTAACAAAACCATTAATTAAATGCAATGTTTCATCTGCCACGAGCTGTGGCCCACAAGGCTCTTCCGGAAAACGGTAACCCTCTAGTGGCCACGTGTTTATTGAAGGATTTTTTTCGTGTTTTGGGTGTTATTTTGAGCAACTTTTGTCATGCGAAAACTTCACCTTCTATGGATTTAGTTATTTCTTTAAAAAAATTATTGAAGTTTTTTTGATATTTTTTTCTTTACCTGTCAGTATCAGTATTTCCTGATTTTCAAGTTTGTATTTTAACATTGGAATGAAATTTTGTCATTTTTCAAAAGAAATCATTTTGCATCATTAGTTTTTCCATACAAGTCCCTTATTTTAATCAAAAAGGGGTACGTAAATGTATGAAAATCTGTATCTTGAGATAGGATTTTTTGATCGATTTGGTGTACTGAGCAAAGCTATTGATTATAATTAGGACTATTTAGAAAGGCTGTTGAAATTGTTTTAATTTTATGTTCTTCGACTCTGACCACAGTCAAGGGTGGGCAAAACAATGAAATATCTAATTATTGACGAAAACAATATTTTTTCCAGGATTAAAATATATATATATTTTTAAACAAGCCCAAACATGCTAAATTTGATTGTAAATGAAGGAAAATGCATTTTAATTAGATTCAGTCGCCTAGACTTTAATTTCCATAAAAAAATGAAACTTGGACATATTTTGAAGGGGTCGATACAAGCTTTGAAAAATATAGCAACGGCCTTACATTTATAAAAACGTTACTTAATCCACCTTTAGGTGGTTGGTGCCTTCCTCACATTCATAAAGTAAAGACACTACACATCCTCAAAAAAGTGTATAAATAACACTTATTTTTTATCAAATTATCTGAGATCCGGTGAAAAGTGTATCAAAATCACTAAAGTACTTATAACTTTTGATAGGGTTGTCAGATCTTCAATCTTTTGGGCTTGTTGGAAAGGTCTTTTGATTACCTATCCAACGATGAGTCGCATGATAGATCAGGACAGCTTTTTTATCAAAATATTTGAGATCCGGCTTTAAAAAAGTCTATAAATAAAACTTAAGTGCTCATAACTTTTGATTGGATTGTCAGATCTTCAATCTTTTTAAAGCGTTAGAAAGGTCTTTCAAATACCTTTCTAATAATATATAGCATGACGAGTTTTCTTACAAAAACCACCCTTTTTACAATCTTCCGAAGTTTAGCTAAAATCGTTTTTTAGTATAACTTTTGAAGTACTTTTCTAAACTTCATAATATTAACTAGGGTCTTGTGGGACCCCAAGACGGATCGAATGAGACCAAAACGGTTTAAATCGGTTCAGCCAGTCCGGAGATAATCGAGTGCTTGTTTTTCGATGCACGGACTCACATCCATCCACACGCACAGACATTTGTTCAGAATTTGATTCTGAGTCGATAGGTATACGTGAAGGTGAGTCTACGAGGTCAAATAAAGAAGTTCATTTTTCGAGTGATTTTAAAGCCTTTCCTCATTGAGGTGAGGAAGGCAAAAATGCCCATTTATTTATTTATCTATTTTTTTTCCTCTAAAAGAAGTATTCCTGAAATACGTATATTTTTAACCTTCGATTTTTATAATGTTTTATGAGACTCAAATAGACATCTTTTGGACAATAGTGCAAAATCTGGTTGAAGTTTTAAAAAAATAGATTTTTGAAAAGTATTGAAAATGCGCTATAAACATTTCAAAAATATATTTTATGAGCTGAATCAAATTTGCAATCGAAAAGAACAATAACAAATTGTTGAAAAGGGCACTGTTAAATCAGTTTTAGGTCATAATCAGTGATTTTTTTTTGTCATGAAGGCTAGATTTCCGAAACGCGTATTTATTTTTATTATCGATTTGCATGATGCAGCAAAATCTGGTTGAAGTTTAAAAAAAAGTAATTTTAGAAAAATATCGAAAATGTGCTAAAAAATATATTTTTATGAGCTTAATTAAATTTGCCAAGTTTCTCAAATTTTTGACAAAGTGCACCTTTGACTTCAAAGTCACTTTTAGGTTATAATGGCTGGAAAGATAACTTTTTGAGTCCCAAAAAAAAATAAACATATTTATTTTGGGAATCCAACTTTAAATAAACAAAATGTAAAATAAATAAATGGGTAGTATATTTTTGAGTGTAGTTGTAACAATAAAATACTTAAAGAGTTTTGATAGAATCATTAATCTATTAAAAAGTCGAAAGAACTAAGTTTTCAATCAATAGTTTAATTTACGCAGCTGAGTTGTAGAGGGTTAACAAACTATGATAGCAAAAAAATCACCAAAAATTAATCACATCAAAGAATTACACACTAAATTGCAATCACGTAACCGATTCAACGGCCGGCAGCAGCGGCTTCAAGCCTACTGCGGCGCACAATTTCACGCGGTCTCAAGACAAGCCTGTCGGGGCGGGGATGATTAACCGCTGTCGATGTCGGCAAAAAGAGAGAGAGAAAAATTCACACCACCAAGTCAATTAATCAATTAATCGGCAGTTTTCGATCACCGTCGACAAGAAATGGCAGAAAAACATTGGAAATTGCAACCCGACCGCAATTATACATATGAATCAATGCTGAACTTGACCGCGAAAAGAACTGTAATAAAATAAACATTGAGAGGAAATTGAGAAGGTTTGCTTACGTGGCGCATGGGAAAACTTAAAAATTTCATGAATCGTAAATAAGCGTGTAAATATGCAGCGAGCGTGTCCTTGCTGAAGGAACGAAAAATCAACGGTCACTTTGTTAGTAAACACACACATTTTAAGACTCTTCTTTGTGCTGGCGCGGAATCACTACAACAAGGCATCGTCATGGCTTGCTGCGGCAGATTTAAGAAGCAATATCCGCTCTTTTATTAACCAACGTCACTCAACTTTGATGATCAACACTGCTCCGATGCCGGTAATAATATAGCACTTGGGAAGATTGGGACCGGGGGTGTGTCCACAGATTGCGTCACAATTATCTTTTGAAGTGTAAATTACACCGAAGATTGATAAACTGAAATGAGGAAGATTGAATTTGACGTGACGCTTTTTGTGGCAATCCCCTCGCTTCAAGGAGGAAGCACCGGACAATCTTTCACAGCATCTTAAGCGAGTCTCATCGGTTGTCATCAATGTGGTGGAAAGCCCTGGGCTGGCGGTGAACGGATGGACATTGTCGTGAGTGATTGATTGGACGTGCAATGTCGTAAAAAAGTTCGTGAAGATGCTTGAAGGTTGCGCCTTAAGAAGTTTAATTACTATGTGTTGGGCTTGTCAAGATTTCGTCTGTTAAACGTTGTCAGGTTTGACTTTTTGAAGAAAAATTGCGCCATGATATGAATTCAGAACTCACAACTACAATCTGTAAAAGAATTACAAAGTAACTGCTAATTCCAACAAGGCCTCGTCAGTGCTGTCAACGCACCACCGGAAGCCATTCCGAGAACTTTTCCAAGTGCTTCAATGAACAGACATGACATTCTTTCGGTTCACGCGAACCACTTCCAAAGTCATTGCGGTTTTCCGCAGCCAATGATGACACTAGCCGCAGGTTACCGGGAAGCCACGACAAGAACCCCGTAAAGGCAGCGGCGGTGGCGGCTAATTACACCAGACACGAACCATGAAAATTTAATTATTTATTTATTCAACAGAATGCACACTTAACAAAATAACACCGACTGGTCGGTTGGCCGACGGTGTCGACAATGTTTTTACGATGAGCCACATCTGGCGCTAAAGGGCAGTCTCGTGACCTTTGGTTGGCGTGCCATACCCTGCCGAGATGTGCTCATAGTAGGCCGCCCTAATCGCCCTGCTAAACGGCCAAAGACTTGGTAGGCCATGACCACGAAAGGGAGAGGAGGTACACGAGTGAAGATGTTTTATTTCACACTAGCGCTCCTTCCCCTCCTTCAGTTCAGTCTGGGTTACAAGTAACTTTACGACTACCGATTTCCATGGCCTGCTACAGCTGCGGTTAGAGTCCAACATAACTAATGAGGGCTACACGAGACGCGTGTAACTACTGCATTCCTACCGGCACTTTGACTGGCACGAAGCAAGGCACTCTTGGATCGTATTGCTACATAAGTACGACTGGGGATGTAAACATCAACATTAGTCTGGGAGTTTGCGTTTCGAACTCAATAAAGCTCAAATCCAAACACTCTGAAGACACACGCGCCGCGGAAGGGCCTCATTTTCACTTTCGATGACGGCTTGCGGGCCGGTTGGACCTTCCGGTTCACGAAAACATAAAACGAGCTCATTTTTGGTCAGAGACAACCCAAATTGGTGGTTTGATTGGTCGATGAGATTATAACGAGAGCCGCACCGGAATATCTTTTTGATTGGTTCGATTTTGGACCACTAAAATTGAGTTATAAACGTGTTGGACAACCAAAGTGTATCAGACGAGAGAAAGGGCCAGTTTTCGTAGAATGTCAAGGCTAACTCAATTCACATCAGCTTAGATGTTTTTTTTAGAAATCTTTCAATAGAACGCATTAATGTACTGCGATTAACCTCCACATATAAACCATCGAACCGCTTGACAGATAAGATCGCGCTAATTACAAAATCAACTCATCAACTGAGAAAAGAGGTGATGATGGAACGATTTCGCTTTCAAGCTTCACTGCACTAATGCATAAACCGTTCATAAAACATGCAACAGCTAAGCGCCACATAAAAAATAAACATTACCATTTTGCAACTTGAGGTGGCATACCTTCTTGACATTGAAAAGCCCCGACTTAGTCACCACCGCCAGCTACGATGCCCAAGTGACCATGACGGAGAGCGCCACCACTGGCGACGTTGCACTCGAAACAGATCCCGAGCAAAAGTGAAAAGAAAACATACACGCTAAACTAGCTAGTATTTGCTTGCACTTTTTTTCTGCTTCCTCCTGTCATGTGCAACACTCTGCTGGCGGTGTCCGAATCCAACACGCGAAGAGGTTATTCACCGGCCAACTTTGATCGATGACGTGATAGGACTTGAAAACTGACGGACTGCACTGAATTCCGGTTTAGTAAATCAAACGGTAACCGGGCGGAAACTTTCAATTTGGAACTAATCGATACTAATTGGTTATCGGAGCTGGAAGCAGTAAAGGTTTAACACACTTCAAAAATGAATGAACTGCTGAACACAGCAAACAGATTCCAAAAGTAAGCCTTCTAGAAAACAAATTCGAGTCGATTACCATGACATTTGCGGAAAACTCAAAGCAGTTGATGCTCGTAAAAAAACGTGAAACATCATTTCTGCAGGCAACAGACACACCAAGCATCCGAATCTTTGCAAACAATGCTTGTCTAGGTGTATCGTAGACTGACACCACCACCGGAATGACCTTTACTGGGATCAGCTCAGCCTTGCTTGCTGCCACCAGCACAGATTCTTAGTAGGTGAGGACCTGCGCCGTAGCTAAGGGTTGGCGTAGTAGGCCACTGCTAAGGGCACCAAAATCCACCAAGAAATAACTTTTCATAACTACACATTTAATTAAAATCACTAAAGTTTTGTTAATTGTAGTGGGAATATATTTTTCTTCAAATCTTTTATTAATTAATTTTGTTAAGTTTCCTTCCTCGGCCATCTTTGAAAAAATATTATCGAAAAAATACAAAAATTAGTTCGAATAATCTTTTTGGGCTCTACGTTTAATAATATTCGAAAAAGAAGTAATGAAATTATGAAAAATGAGGCAAAATCCAGTTTAGTTCAAAACATACGAATATCTTGTAATTATTGATTTGATTTTCAGGTCAATAGATGAAACATTCTCATATTTTTTAAAACAAATATTTTAAAAAAGAAATCGCGACTAACATTTGGAAACTACTACTATCTTGAAATTGTTTAACGCGCTGAGATTTCCAAAAACGTGTTCACGTGATTTGTGGATTGTTCCTTTTTTGAAAAAAATATTTCTTTTGCCCCCTGATTTTTCAGTCCGTTATTAAAGGGGGAAGGGGGCCAACATTGTCAAAAAATATTTAAAGCGGCCTTAATTAAAAAAAAATGTTTTTTTGTAAGGTCCTATAAAACAATGTAAACATTGAGTGTATCCCGCTTACTCCGATGGACACTGACATAAGGTGTGAGGAAGATACAATCATTGTTTACAATAGAGGAGAAAATCGTGACGTCAGAAATGAGCTCAAATCACTCAAAGTTCATTTTGTGAGTGACTTTAACATTTTGACCTATAGTTTGACAGCTACATTGTCCCTCGTTTTCTGTGAGAGAGAAAGGGAGGCAAATACTTTATGAAAATCATACCTGTCAAAATTCCTAGCCTCAAAATTTTGTCGCGAGTTGCTTTTCTCCTCTATAGGACATTATAATAAAAGGCAAGAAAAATACATTGTGAAATACTATCAGTTTTTTATAAGTTTTATTTTTCAGTATAAATCGTTATTTTTCAACCAAAAATTTCATTTTTTTATTTAAGATATTTTTGCTACGTACAATTAATTCAAAATTCAAAAAAACTAGGATTATTTTAAAATTACGATATGAGTTCTATATGGAAAATTTTCGAATTTGAGAATTTGTATTTGTTCTCAAAACCAAAAATATATGAGTGCCATATTGTAACTTCACCAATGGCGCCATGAACCCTACGCTCGCCTCTGACGACGAGGTTCCGGTAGAAGGCGGTAAATCACCATTGTTTTGCACTGTTGGGACGTGAAACGCTTGCTATCAACACGATCCGGTTCATCAGTTCATGGTCGGCAAGCGGTTTGGTGACTTCTGGGACGGAAATGGAAAGGCTTTGAAGATGGTACTTACGTAACAGTTTGGGTAGATTAATGAGTTGGTGTTTTACCTGCAAAAGACGGAGAGAGGAAATATTAGAGCTCAATTATGGGCGAAAAAGTAAACAATATTATCTGGAGTAATCCACAGTAGCGAGTTGCTAATGGGAGCCTATCAGATTTCCTGTTAGATAAAAGTGTCTGCACGAAATTCAAAACTCGTGAACTCATTGCGCAACCTTCTAATTAGTGCAAGGCATTCCAATCCCTTGTTTTCCACACACATTCTACATAACAAAATACATATTCACATCAAACCAAGCAGCCGGTCCATCGGCTTGGTGAGAGGCTCGTAACGTAAACCTATACTCTCTACTCCACACCGCATGCTGTGATGCGATCATCTCTTCGGATTCCTATGAGCTCTGACTCCCGCGTTCACATGTGCTGGTGGTACCTACATCTAAGCAGGCTGCTTCATCTTCTACAGCAGCAAACCCAAAGTTAAAGTTATCTCATCTCTTTGAATTTGCTTCCTCCTCTCGTCGAGAGCCTACTGCGATGAGTGTGTTATGACTAGCACTTTAACACGCTATTTTGCACGTGAGACTCCAAGCCCCCTAATCACGAACAAAAGCCGAAGAGACTAAGAAGACGATAAAGATCAGGGCTGTTACTGCTGTGACGAATCGCACGAAGGTCTTCCTTTAATGGCTGTGACCAGCACGGACGGAGGGAGATGCACTCGGATAGTGACTGACCACCCGCCGCCAGCCAGGCCATAAACGACGAAGACGCCAAACTATAGAGAGAGTCTGCAAAGCTCACTTTGATGAGATGACGCTCTGTGTCGTAATCACCCCAAATTGCCAAACATCGCACCCAATCGTCGTCTTCTCCTCCATCCCAGAAGGCCTTGATGAGGCGCGCTCGTCTGCCAAATGGGCAAGATTAGAAAGTTGTCGTCGGCTGCTTCGACTTTTATTTATTTTAGTGCGAAAATACAGCCATAGAGCTCCCCCCGAACTGAAGAAGCGGAAATCGATTAATTAGGATCGGTCGTTTATGGCTGCACGCCGACGACGACCGAGGAAGATGGCACCCAGGGCGGCCATCACTTTCGCCGTGGAAGAGTTCGTTAAAACGCCACTAAAAACGCTATGGCAACAGGTTGTAATGGCGTGTGGCGTCAATTCAATGTTTTCCCCGTTTTTGCGCGCGTTTCGGCATTTATGGAAGGCGAGTGGTGAAGGTGGATGTTTTTTTTTTTCTCGCGAAAAAAGTCAAAGCTTGCTTTTTTACCGCGCTTATTAGCATTGATGATCCGATAGGACACATTTGAATGTATCAACCTTTTAGGAGGCGATGACAGTCACCAAAAGTGAATGGATATATGGAGATGTCTCCTGCGCGATGATGGCACGTGTGAGTGTGTAAGCGGGATGTTTATGCACCGACTGGAATGATGTCAGAGGTGAAATCTGATTTACGTAAGTTATAAATGTGGTATGTGGATTATGCAACTGGCAAGTCGTTAAAACTCTGGGGATATCAAATTTCCTAAAGTTTAATGAGTTGCAAAAAGTAACGTTTTGCCACCAGCCATACAAACTGGAAGTTCAGTCCAAATTTAATACAATAAATAAAAATAAAAATAAACTCTTCAAAACAAAAAATGCAAACAGAATCGGGTGAAAGGATTCTGATTCCCGCGAAAGCCTTTCAATTTTGTGTTCAAAGTGAAAGGCATTCTGGAGAGACGCAACACCTCTCACTTCTTTTCGCTTGGTAACGAAACAAAAAAATGTGGTCAACAGGTTTTTGTTCTTCTGAAATACATTTTCCATTTAGAGTTCAAAAAAATCAAATCAAATTATTCGCTCTACAGCATTGCCTTGGCGTTCTCGATTGCGAGATTCCTACTCGAAGCTAGGTGTCCGAAGGATTGGTTGTTGAGGCAACTGCAAACCTCTTTTTACACCTTAGCTTCCATCCACCCCGGGATTCGAACTGATGACCTTTGGATTGTTAGTCCAACTGCCTACCAGCGACTCCACCGAGGCAGGACCCAGGGAGACGACTCCTACACCTGGATTGAGCTAACGACCTAACCCTCTAGGTTAGACCGGGGCCAACATTTACTTCCCCATCCGACGGAAAGCGTGGTCAGACAAATCTCGTCTCGAAAAATGCCACCGGGACCGTCTGGGATCGAACCCAAGCCGACTGGGTGAGAGGCAACCACGCTTACCCCTACACCACGGTTCCCGGCGTTCATTGCCATTTAATGAAACTGCATAACGGTATTGTTGAACACGTTTATTTCAGTCATTTCTATAACGGTATTGTTGAACACGTTTATTTCAGTCATTTCTATAATTTTGACACAATGATAATTTTAGGTATTGTAAACGGAACTTTTCCACAAATTTAAATTAAATACATTTTATTAAAAGTTTAATGTTGATAACATCAAATTCGAGTTATGCAACTCCATATTAGCCAAATTTCAAAAATATTATTCAGCAACTTTCGATCTTCAAATAAACATAGAAATACCTAAAAAAAAAACTTCGAATATCAGGGATTTGGTAGTTAAATTATAGGTTTAATGTAACTTTTCCAATGTTACAAAAATTAAATGGCATTTTTTAACTGATGTCTATCGATCATAATCCCTTGATTTTGCATGTCGCTTTTATCACGCCAAGTTATCGCAGCAAGCGGCGAACGTGTGAGTTTGAGACCGCTTCGATTTTCCCATGGTTTGCTGAGATGACCATCTTGTGCTCAGTCACTAGCAAAACCTTTGGACCCCCAACCAGCGCACACCACACTGGCACTGGGTCAAAAGATCACACTCCGCCGGATTTAATGACCCCTTCTAGGGTTCGAATTGGTGTTTGTCTTTATTGGCGCTCGGATGCAACACCCGGCCAGTGTGCAACACCACTCTTAATACCCACAAAACGAGCCCATTGTGGTGGCTCTGGCAGTTGGGAAAACTACCTGCAATTATGTATCTCCGCCACCACCTCCCCAAAATACTCTCCGTTCTGAATCGATTGACTACGAGGTGAAATGATGACCCAAAATTTGCCTCAGGGGACCCAACCCCTCGCCTATGGCAAGTTTAGATGACCAATTACGACAAAGCAGGCGATGCACAACACCAAACAGTGGACCATAAGTCATCATTTGATGCGGATTCCCCTGCACAGTAAATGTGACCATGGTTCCTGTTGGTTTCAAAGCGGCAATCAATTACCTCGTGGAGTTGGGAGGGCTATTACAGTAACCGGGACCGGGAAAGGGGAAACATGGCGGTTTGTATTTACATAAACGCATCCGTAGTCGCGCAACAATCAGCGTGTCATCAATTTCCAATTCCCTCATATTGTTTGCACTTTATTGAGCCCCCAAAATCGAAGCAAGCCTGGCTGCCTCCAAGTGATGACAGGGGGCGAAGGTAGTCATTTGTCTTGTGGCGCAGCCTACTTGGTCGGTGATGATCAATGGGTGGAACTAACGATGTGTGTTTGAATGCCAGGTGATCACCCCGGTTCTACCGTGATCTTGGGACTGCACAATTTTGCATTTCCCAAGAAAATGCGACAAAAGAGCATATCCGTTAATGTTATTTATGCGACAAGTCACAACAAAATAACACACTGTTAAAGCATCATTATCATCCGTAAACCCTAACCATACAAGAATAAATGAACTACTTTGACAAAACTAAACCAAACGATACCTGCGATCCAAGCAACCTGTGGTTTTACCCAGTCTGATTAATCTCCAGGTCCAGGCTTCGCTGCCTTCACCACATCACATCTGCCGAACAGAGGAATCGTGGAGTCGTTGGGGATTTCAATCAAAGCCATCCAAGTAACCAGTTTCTTTGTGGAGCCACTATAGCAACAGAGCAAAAAAGGGGGATCGCTTGCTGTAACGAGGTGATGTTCGCTGACTGATAAAGTTCAAATGCAACGACGACCATTACTTCAGCGATGGATGTTTTATATTTCAACATAAAAAGTGGAAATCAATTGGCCTTTTTGCTAACGGGAGCATCGTCCAGCCTATCTAAAATCCCTTGAGCCAGGCGGACCCCCCATTGTGAGTGGTTTGGCATTTTTTCAAAAGATGAACACACAAAATGGCAAAGTTTTCCTCATCCTCGCACAAGATGTAAGACGCCGACCCGAAATTAAATTTCCTTGGTTAAATTAATCGCCATCAAATACCCAAAGTTTCAAATTTATTGCGCCCATTCCAGTGCCGAGGGGGTGCCTTCACCTTATGAATCAGATTTCCCTTCATTGAGACCCAACATCAGTAAAGCACCGCGTACATTCCGTGCTACGCAGCAATTTGGGGGGCGCGTGCCATGCCGACCGAGCCACGCCGGGCGACTAGGTCAAGTCAAGTTGAGTCAGAAAGAGACGTAAAAAAAGGCACAAGTAATGCTAATAAGCCCTACCAAGCCATGAAGAATAGTATGGCTGCTGGCTAGCGAAAGCATAGTAGCCTTTGCAATTCATCATTCTTTGGGGCCTGGCCTGCTTGGACCGAACATACATATGTTGAACGCAGGGCAAACGTTGCACAAAGGGTGATGAGAGAGGAAAATTGGATGAAATATTATTCAAAAAACTATATTTTCAATCTATGACAAAACTTTTTTAACATTCCAACGCCCAAGGCTAAAAAACAGTTGGAACGGTAACTTCAACTCGCTGGTTCTCGGGCATAGCTCACCCAATCAAGATGATTCTGTTTCCAGCGATTTGTTAGGATGTCTAGATGATCATAGAAACTTTGCAAAACTCAATTTGATCAAATCTGAAGTTTTTGGGATAAAAAAATATTTCCAACTTTTTTTTGCTTGTAAAAAAATTCGATCATCGACTGAAAACTGACGGTCAAGAACGGGGACAAGCGGGAAAGAACTTAAAAAACTCATTTTTGATCATTTTCATTCTT
The DNA here is from genome assembly GCF_016801865.2 of Culex pipiens pallens. Taxonomy (NCBI): domain Eukaryota; kingdom Metazoa; phylum Arthropoda; class Insecta; order Diptera; family Culicidae; genus Culex; species Culex pipiens. The sequence continues at coordinate 223,416,682 of NC_068938.1, forward strand.
TGCAACCAAAGGTCGTATTAACAATGTCCAAAAAGCAAGTTGGAGATAATATTCTCAGTTTTTCGAATTTTGGTTTTTAGATGGACATTAGGCCGTCCCAAAAAAATGAAAAGTTGTCAAATCTTCGGTGCTCACCCCTAGAATGATAGATTAGGATATCAGGAACAATGTTTTCATACAACAAAAAAATCCCAAAAATGGTTTACAACTCGCGCGCGGAGCTTGAATGAAAAAGTGCATTTTTCGAGTATTTTTCAGAAATGCGAGTAACAATCATACTTAAGTCATTTAAATTTGGTCGCCTTGGGCTTCAAGTTATAGTTTAATGTCCCCTGAACAAATTCCTGTACAGACATAGTCCAGTAAAGCTTGTGTTTGGGCATGGCAGGGTGTTTTAGGGAGAAAAAATTGTATTTTTTAGCCAAAAAGTTTCAAAAATTACTCTCCAAAACGAGCCAAAAATAATGCATTCAGCTTTTAGGAAATTTTACGGAGATCATTTTGCTTTTTTTAACATTAAATTTATGTCCACGCAAAGCCGAGATATTTGCATTTTAGTGAACAAAAAGTGTCGAATTTTCAAAATTCTTGGTATACAAGCGTTTTAGCATAAAACATTGGCTACTATGATTACAAACGGGAAGGCATATATTTTGGAAATTTTTATTTTGCTCGCTCAAAAACGATATTTGTTAATAACATTTCATGAAAAAACATGAGATTTTCTCACAATGTGACGTAAACGACATATTTATAAGTACTGCTCTGTGCTCTTCTCGATATGAACAAATAAAGCTCTAATGGGTAACTTTTTTTGAAAAAATAAGTTTTTTATAAATGAATTTGTTTCATTCGAATGTACATACATAAAAAAATCACGTTCACAGCTTGGAGATATGAACTTTAATAAAATTAATTTTGATTTATGATTATTTGTCGTTTACGTCACATTGTGAGAAAATCTCATGTTTTTTCATGAAATGTTATTAACAAATATCGTTTTTGAGCGAGCAAAATAAAAATTTCCAAAATATATGCCTTCCCGTTTGTAATCATAGTAGCCAATGTTTTATGCTAAAAACGCTTATATACCAAGAATTTTGAAAATTCGACACTTTTTGTTCACTAAAATGCAATGATCTCCGTAAAATTTCCTATAAGCTGAATGCATTAGTTTTGGCTGCAAATTTTTTTGGCTCGTTTAGAGAGTAATTTTTGAAATTTTTTGGCTAAAAAATACAATTTTTTCTCCCTAAAACGCCCTGCCATGCCCAAACACAAGCTTTTATGGACTATGTCTGTACAGGAATTTGTTCAGGGGACATTAAACTATAACTTGAAGCCCAAGGCGACCAAATTTGAATGACTTAAGTATGATTGTTACTCGCATTTCTGAAAAATACTCGAAAAATGCACTTTTTTCATTTAAGCTCCGCGCGCGAGTTGTAAACCATTTTTGGGATTTTTTTGATGTATGAAAACATTGTTCCTGACATCCTAATCTATCATTCTAGGGGTGAGCACCAAAGATTTGACAACTTTTCATTTTTTTTGGAACGGCCTAATGGACATGGATTTAAACAAAAATATTTTTTTTATGTTCTAACCTTAGAATGGCTAAAACCCAAAAAAAACTTAAATGATTTTTTGTGTGCATTTTTATCAAAAAAAAAATAAACAAAGTACAATGAAAAGTCAATTTGCGAAATTTGCTAGAAAATTGCTCAAATCTATGTTTTTCAAAATTTGACCACATTTCCACCCTCTTTAGCTCACCGTTTCTTGCCATTCGTCACAGTAATCGCCATGGCCTGCTGGCGCGCTGAGTAATGTCAAGCAATGTTGCATGCGTTTTTGGTGTTGGCTCAGAAGTGACCAACCAACAACGACGGCACACGCGGCGGCGCACACAGCAAATCTTGGCGCAGATGTTTTCCGTTTGATGATGGTTAGACAAATTTGCATGCGCCACAATTTGCATCGACACCGGCGTCGCACGAGATTGATGCCCCGCGGCGGGCCACTCCGAAGAACTCGACATGTGAACATTAGATGTTTGAAGAGTGCTCGATTAAGTTGTTAGGAGGAAACGAATGTGAGCCAAGCCGCGCGGTAATTCATATTCATGAGCGTTTCTTAATTGAAATATGAAAAATAGAGCCTGCAGCTGACCTATATGGGAGAGAATCGATGCCCATACGAAATAAACGAACCAATTTTGATAAAGGGACCGTGACGGATCGAATTGCATTACTTGTGTATGATTTTTTCATGAAACCCAAATGGGAACCATCCCGGTTGCTTCCGATATCTCCTCGACCGCGCTCTCTCGCAAAAGACTGTTTTTGAGTTGGTGGCCACAACACATCAACCTACATTTCTCCCGAGCAGACGATCGTAGCTTCCAAACACATACCCCGCGTATGTGTTGATCGTTGGAAACAAGGTTGTTGTAAAAACGTGAGCCGAAAAACCGCTAACGCAACTTTGAATCACCCCTCGGCTCGGCTGGCACGGGAACGGTAAATCAATGAAAGTCGTCGTTTTTCACTTCTCCGAGATCCAAGAAGGCGGTCACTTTGGAGTTTACACTCTGGTCAACTGCAGCAGCAGTTGCCCGCGCGGAAAAGTGCTGAAACTTGTTGTACAGTTATAAAGCCTGCTACGATCACCAGAAGATCAGCTGGGCGTATCCAGGACTCATGGAAACTTGTTTGCAAATGGCACACAGGGCCGGAGGGCCGGAGAAATGATAAACAATTTGCGTTGCGTATTAACCATTACCGTCTCGAGGGTTGGATACAAAAAAAATGATGATCACTTGACGGACTCGTTCAAGAAGTCGTTGAAGAGCTCGCTTGAGCGAGTGAGTGGAGAAGAGAAGAAAATAACTGTGAGCGATGATTACCTCCTCGGAGGAAATCACGTTCGATCGTAATGTTTTGCTTTGCAAGTTCTTGGAGCGAGGTCGATCCCGCAGCCAAACCTCGGGGCTGGTGTGGAAAATATTTATGAACCAATTGAAAGACGTTGGAACGTGCCACAAGATGGAGACTGGCCGATACAGCAACAGCTGGGGCAGATCGTAATATTAATGTTATTATTTTGTGTGAATAAGAAAAAAATCTTCTTTTGAGTCGAGGTAAACGGACTGCACAATAATCCAATTGAAGAACAACGCTGTCTTATTGTGAAGAAAAATCATGATTATAGACACAGCGAGTGGGCTTGGCTTCAAACTGATCTTTACTGGATCAATTGGAGAATAATGCGGTGGTGTGGTCGGTCATGCCTCCTTCTTCCAAATTAAATCCGGAGCATCTTCGATCTGAGATGAACTTTTGAGCTTGGGAAAAAGAGCAAGCAACCAGCTGGATGAAAAGGTCAGGACAGGCGGCAATTTGGAAACAATGTTTGCGCAGCCTGATTGGAATTTTCAATCGTCCCATCGGGACGACCTGCAAAGTTGGGTAGATTGGTATTGAAGATGTAACGATTTTGAGCAAAGAAAATGTTTGAACTTGTTGAGTTCAGATTAAACCGAGAATGCTGAATGTACAGTGCAATTAATTTGAGGAGACTCTCGGAGCAGTGCATTTACATGTGATCATCATCAAAACTAAAACAAAGAATTTATTTTTATATGTTCTACATATAAAAAATTTAACAAACTCACAAAACCTCGATGTTCAGCACAACAATTGTCCCACTTAAATTTTCGAACAACTGAGGAAAACGCAATTCTAAAGGATGGGATGGTTTAATGAACCAATTTTAAATGTCTGTTTTGAATCCTTTTCTAGTACCTAAGTAAAACAATCCAGATTCGTCGGAAAATTTTACTTCAGATAATTGCTTCACTAATGTGATTAAGAAATTATAAATCCAAGATGGCGGCCAGAATAGCGGTCAGTATAGTTTCTAAAAAATCTTCAGTTAATTTTGGTCATTTTGGTCATTTGAGTCATTTTGGCCAGTTTGGCCATTTTGGTCATTTTGGTCATTTTGGTCATTTTGGTCATTTTGGTCATTTTGGTCATTTTGGTCATTTTGGTAATTTTGGTCATTTTGGTCATTTTGGTCATTTTGGTCATTTTGGTCATTTTGGTCATTTTGGCCATTTTGGTCATTTTGGTCATTTTGGTCATTTTGGTCATTTTGGTCATTTTGGTCATTTTGGTCATTTTGGTCATTTTGGTCATTTTGGTCATTTTGTTCATTTAGGTCATTTTGGTCATTTTGGTCATTTTGGTCATTTTGGTCATTTTGGTCATTTTAGTCATTTTGGTCATTTTGGTTATTTTTGGTCATTTTGGTCATTTGAGTCATTTTGATCATTTTGGTCACTTTGGTCATTTTGGTCATTTTGGTCATTTTGGTCATTTTGGTCATTTTGGTCATTTTGGTCATTTTGGTCATTTTGGTCATTTTGGTAATTTTGGTCATTTTGGTAATTTTGATCATTTATGTCATTTTGGTCATTTTGGTCATTTTAGTCATTTTGGTTATTTTTGGTCATTTTGGTCATTTTGGTAATTTTGGTCATTTTGGTCATTTTGGTCATTTTGGTCATTTTGGTCATTTTGGTCATTTTGGTCATTTTGGTCATTTTGGTCATTTTGGTCATTTTGGGCATTTTGGTCATTTTGGTCATTTCGGTCATTTTGGTCATTTTGGTCATTTTGGTCATTTTGGTCATTTTGGTCATTTTGGTCATTTTGGTCATTTTGGTCATTTTGATCATTTTGGTCATTTTGGTCATTTTGGTCATTTTGGTCATTTTGGTCATTTTGGTCATTTTGGTCATTTTGGTTATTTTTGGTCATTTTTGGTCATTTTGGTCATTTTGGTCATTTTGGTTATTTTTGGTCATTTTGGTCATTTTGGTCATTTTGGTTATTTTTGGTCATTTTGGTCATTTTGGCCATTTCGGTCATTTTGGTCATTTTGGTCATTTTGGTCATTTTGGTCATTTTGGTCATTTTGGTCATTTTGGTCATTTTGGTCATTTTGGTCATTTTGGGCATTTTGGTCATTTTGGTCATTTCGGTCATTTTGGTCATTTTGGTCATTTTGGTCATTTTGGTCATTTTGGTCATTTTGGTCATTTTGGTCATTTTGGTCATTTTGGTCATTTTGATCATTTTGGTCATTTTGGTCATTTTGGTCATTTTGGTCATTTTGGTCATTTTAGTCATTTTGGTCATTTTGGTCATTTTGGTTATTTTTGGTCATTTTTGGTCATTTTGGTCATATTGATCATTTTGGTCATTTTGATCATTTTGTTCATTTAGGTCATTTTGGTTATTTTGGTCATTTTGGTCATTTTGGTCATTTTGGTCATTTTGGTCATTTTAGTCATTTTGGTCATTTTGGTCATTTTGGTCATTTTGGTCATTTTGGTCATTTCGGTCATTTTGGTCATTTTGGTCATTTTGGTCATTTTGGTCATTTTGGTCATTTTGGTCATTTTGGTCATTTTGGTCATTTTGGTCATTTTGGTCATTTTGGTAATTTTGGTCATTTTGGGCATTTTGGTCATTTTGGTCATTTCGGTCATTTTGGTCATTTTGGTCATTTTGGTCATTTTGGTCATTTTGGTCATTTTGGTCATTTTGGTCATTTTGGTCATTTTGGTCATTTTGGTAATTTTGATCATTTATGTCATTTTGGTCATTTTGGTCATTTTAGTCATTTTGGTTATTTTTGGTCATTTTGGTCATTTTGGTCATTTCGGTCATTTTGGTCATTTTGGTCATTTTGGTCATTTTGGTCATTTTGGTCATTTTGGTCATTTTGGTCATTTTGGTCATTTTGGGCATTTTGGTCATTTTGGTCATTTCGGTCATTTTGGTCATTTTGGTCATTTTGGTCATTTTGGTCATTTTGGTCATTTTGGTCATTTTGGTCATTTTGGTCATTTTGGTCATTTTGATCATTTTGGTCATTTTGGTCATTTTGGTCATTTTGGTCATTTTGGTCATTTTGGTCATTTTGGTCATTTTGGTCATTTTGGTCATTTTGGTCATTTTGGTCATTTTGGTCATTTTGGTCATTTTGGCCATTTTGGTCATTTTGGTCATTTTGGTCATTTTGGTCATTTTGGTCATTTTGGTCATTTTGGTCATTTTGGTCATATTGATCATTTTGGTCATTTTGATCATTTTGTTCATTTAGGTCATTTTGGTTATTTTGGTCATTTTGGTCATTTTAGTCATTTTGGTCATTTTGGTCATTTTGGTTATTTTTGGTCATTTTGGTCATTTTGGTCATTTTGATCATTTTGGTCACTTTGGTCATTTTGATCATTTTTGTCATTTTGATCATTTTGTTCATTTTGTTCATTTTGGTTATTTTGGTCATTTTGGTCATTTTGGTCATTTTGGTCATTTTGGTCATTTTGGTCATATTGATCATTTTGGTCATTTTGATCATTTTGTTCATTTAGGTCATTTTGGTTATTTTGGTCATTTTGGTCATTTTGGTCATTTTGGTCATTTTGGTCATTTTAGTCATTTTGGTCATTTTGGTTATTTTTGGTCATTTTGGTCATTTGAGTCATTTTGATCATTTTGGTCACTTTGGTCATTTTGGTCATTTTGGTCATTTTGGTCATTTTGGTCATTTTGGTCATTTTGGTCATTTTGGTCATTTTGGTCATTTTGGTCATTTTGGTCATTTTGGTCATTTTGGTAATTTTGGTCATTTTGGTAATTTTGATCATTTATGTCATTTTGGTCATTTTGGTCATTTTAGTCATTTTGGTTATTTTTGGTCATTTTGGTCATTTTGGTCATTTCGGTCATTTTGGTCATTTTGGTCATTTTGGTCATTTTGGTCATTTTGGTCATTTTGGTCATTTTGGTCATTTTGGTCATTTTGGTCATTTTGGTCATTTTGGTCATTTTGGTCATTTTGGTCATTTTGGTCATTTTGGTCATTTTGGTCATTTTAGTCATTTTGGTCATTTTGGTCATTTTGGTCATTTTGGTCATTTTGGTCATTTCGGTCATTTTGGTCATTTTGGTCATTTTGGTCATTTTGGTCATTTTGGTCATTTTGGTCATTTTGGTCATTTTGGTCATTTTGGTCATTTTGGTTATTTTGGTCATTTTGGTCATTTTGGTCATATTGATCATTTTGGTCATTTTGATCATTTTGTTCATTTAGGTCATTTTGGTTATTTTGGTCATTTTGGTCATTTTGGTCATTTTGGTCATTTTAGTCATTTTGGTCATTTTGGTCATTTTGGTCATTTTGGTCATTTTGGTCATTTCGGTCATTTTGGTCATTTTGGTCATTTTGGTCATTTTGGTCATTTTGGTCATTTTGGTCATTTTGGTCATTTTGGTCATTTTGGTCATTTTGGTCATTTTGGTCATTTTGGTCATTTTGGGCATTTTGGTCATTTTGGTCATTTGGTCATTTTGGTCATTTTGGTCATTTTGGTCATTTTGGTCATTTTGGTCATTTTGGTCATTTTGGTCATTTTGGTCATTTTGGTCATTTTGGTCATTTTGGTCATTTTGGTAATTTTGATCATTTATGTCATTTTGGTCATTTTGGTCATTTTAGTCATTTTGGTTATTTTTGGTCATTTTGGTCATTTTGGTCATTTCGGTCATTTTGGTCATTTTGGTCATTTTGGTCATTTTGGTCATTTTGGTCATTTTGGTCATTTTGGTCATTTTGGTCATTTTGGTCATTTTGGTCATTTTGGTCATTTTGGTCATTTTGGTCATTTCGGTCATTTTGGTCATTTTGGTCATTTTGGTCATTTTGGTCATTTTGATCATTTTGGTCATTTTGGTCATTTTGGTCATTTTGGTCATTTTGATCATTTTGGTCATTTTGGTCATTTTGGTCATTTTGGTCATTTTGGTCATTTTGGTCATTTTGGTCATTTTGGTCATTTTGGTTATTTTTGGTCATTTTTGGTCATTTTTGGTCATTTTGGTCATTTTGGTCATTTTGGTTATTTTTGGTTATTTTTGGTCATTTTGGTCATTTTGGTCATTTTGGTTATTTTTGGTCATTTTGGTCATTTTGGTCATTTTGGTCATTTTGGTCATTTTGGTCATTTTGGTCATTTTGGTCATTTTGGTCATTTTGGTCATTTTGGTCATTTTGGTCATTTTGGTCATTTTGGTCATTTTGGTCATTTTGGTCATTTTGGTCATTTTGGTCATTTTGGTCATTTTGGTCATTTTGGTCATTTTGGTCATATTGATCATTTTGGTCATTTTGGTCATTTTGGTCATTTTGGTCATTTTGGTCATTTTGGTCATTTTGGTCATTTTGGTCATTTTGGTCATTTTGGTCATTTTGATCATTTTGGTCATTTTGGTCATTTTGGTCATTTTGGTCATTTTGGTCATTTTGGTCATTTTAGTCATTTTGGTCATTTTGGTCATTTTGGTCATTTTGGTCATTTTTGGTCATTTTGGTCATATTGATCATTTTGGTCATTTTGATCATTTTGTTCATTTAGGTCATTTTGGTTATTTTGGTCATTTTGGTCATTTTGGTCATTTTGGTCATTTTGGTCATTTTAGTCATTTTGGTCATTTTGGTTATTTTTGGTCATTTTGGTCATTTGAGTCATTTTGATCATTTTGGTCACTTTGGTCATTTTGGTCATTTTGGTCATTTTGGTCATTTTGGTCATTTTGGTCATTTTGGTCATTTTGGTAATTTTGGTCATTTTGGTAATTTTGATCATTTATGTCATTTTGGTCATTTTGGTCATTTTAGTCATTTTGGTTATTTTTGGTCATTTTGGTCATTTTGGTCATTTCGGTCATTTTGGTCATTTTGGTCATTTTGGTCATTTTGGTCATTTTGGTCATTTTGGTCATTTTGGTCATTTTGGTCATTTTGGTCATTTTGGTCATTTTGGTCATTTTGGGCATTTTGGTCATTTTGGTCATTTCGGTCATTTTGGTCATTTTGGTCATTTTGGTCATTTTGGTCATTTTGGTCATTTTGGTCATTTTGGTCATTTTGGTCATTTTGGTCATTTTGATCATTTTGGTAATTTTGGTAATTTTGGTCATTTTGGTCATTTTGGTCATTTTGGTCATTTTGGTCATTTTGGTCATTTTGGCCAGTTTGGTCATTTTGGTCATTTTGGTCATTTTGGTCATTTTGGTCATTTTGGTCATTTTGGTCATTTTGGTCATTTTGGTCATTTTGGTCATTTTGGTCATTTTGATCATTTTGGTCATTTCGGTCATTTTGGTCATTTTGGTAATTTTGGTCATTTTGATCATTTTGGTCATTTTGGTCATTTTGGTCATTTTGGTCATTTTGGTCATTTTGGTCATTTTGGTCATTTTGGTCATTTTGGTCATTTTGATCACTTTGGTCATTTTGGTCATTTTGATCACTTTGGTCATTTTGGTCATTTTGGTCATTTTGGTCACTTTGGTCATTTTGATCATTTTGGTCATTTTGGTCATTTTGGTCATATTGATCATTTTGGTCATTTTGATCATTTTGTTCATTTAGGTCATTTTGGTTATTTTGGTCATTTTGGTCATTTTAGTCATTTTGGTCATTTTGGTCATTTTGATCACTTTGGTCATTTTGGTCATTTTGGTCATTTTGGTCATTTTGGTCATTTTGATCACTTTGGTCATTTTGGTCATTTTGGTCATTTTGGTTATTTTGGTCATTTTGGTCATTTTGGTCATTTTGGTCATTTTGGTCATATTGATCATTTTGGTCATTTTGATCATTTTGTTCATTTAGGTCATTTTGGTTATTTTGGTCATTTTGGTCATTTTGGTCATTTTGGTCATTTTGGTCATTTTGGTCATTTTGGTCATTTTGGTCATTTTGGTCATTTTGGTCATTTTGGTCATTTTGGTCATTTTGGTCATTTTGGTCATTTTGGTCATTTTGGTCATTTTGGTCATTTTGGTCATTTTGGTCATTTTGGTCATTTTGGCCATTTTGGTCATTTTGGTCATTTTGGTCATTTTGGTCATTTTGGTCATTTTGGTCATTTTGGTCATATTGATCATTTTGGTCATTTTGATCATTTTGTTCATTTAGGTCATTTTGGTTATTTTGGTCATTTTGGTCATTTTAGTCATTTTGGTCATTTTGGTCATTTTGGTTATTTTTGGTCATTTTGGTCATTTTGGTCATTTTGATCATTTTGGTCACTTTGGTCATTTTGATCATTTTTGTCATTTTGATCATTTTGTTCATTTTGTTCATTTTGGTTATTTTGGTCATTTTGGTCATTTTGGTCATTTTGGTCATTTTGGTCATTTTGGTCATTTTGGTCATATTGATCATTTTGGTCATTTTGATCATTTTGTTCATTTAGGTCATTTTGGTTATTTTGGTCATTTTGGTCATTTTGGTCATTTTGGTCATTTTGGTCATTTTAGTCATTTTGGTCATTTTGGTTATTTTTGGTCATTTTGGTCATTTGAGTCATTTTGATCATTTTGGTCACTTTGGTCATTTTGGTCATTTTGGTCATTTTGGTCATTTTGGTCATTTTGGTCATTTTGGTCATTTTGGTCATTTTGGTCATTTTGGTCATTTTGGTAATTTTGGTAATTTTGGTCATTTTGGTAATTTTGATCATTTATGTCATTTTGGTCATTTTGGTCATTTTAGTCATTTTGGTTATTTTTGGTCATTTTGGTCATTTTGGTCATTTCGGTCATTTTGGTCATTTTGGTCATTTTGGTCATTTTGGTCATTTTGGTCATTTTGGTCATTTTGGTCATTTTGGTCATTTTGGTCATTTTGGTCATTTTGGTCATTTTGGTCATTTTGGTTATTTTTGGTCATTTTGGTTATTTTTGGTCATTTTGGTCATTTGAGTCATTTTGGTCATTTTGGTCATTTTGGTCATTTTGGTCATTTTGGTCATTTTGGTCATTTTGGTCATTTTGGTCATTTTGGTCATTTTGGTCATTTCGGTCATTTTGGTCATTTTGGTCATTTTGGTCATTTTGGTCATTTTGGTCATTTTGGTCATTTTGGTCATTTTGGTCATTTTGATCATTTTGGTCATTTTGGTCATTTTGGTCATTTTGGTCATTTTGGTCATTTTGGTCATTTTGGTCATTTTGGTCATTTTGGTCATTTTGGCCAGTTTGGTCATTTTGGTCATTTTGGTCATTTTGGTCATTTTGGTCATTTTGGTCATTTTGGTCATTTTGGTCATTTTGGTCATTTTGGTCATTTTGGTCATTTTGGTCATTTTGGTAATTTTGGTAATTTTGGTCATTTTGGTAATTTTGATCATTTATGTCATTTTGGTCATTTTGGTCATTTTAGTCATTTTGGTTATTTTTGGTCATTTTGGTCATTTTGGTCATTTCGGTCATTTTGGTCATTTTGGTCATTTTGGTCATTTTGGTCATTTTGGTCATTTTGGTCATTTTGGTCATTTTGGTCATTTTGGTCATTTTGGTCATTTTGGTCATTTTGGTTATTTTTGGTCATTTTGGTTATTTTTGGTCATTTTGGTCATTTGAGTCATTTTGGTCATTTTGGTCATTTTGGTCATTTTGGTCATTTTGGTCATTTTGGTCATTTTGGTCATTTTGGTCATTTTGGTCAATTTGGTCAATTTGGTCATTTTGGTAATTTTGGTCATTTTGGTCATTTTGGTCATTTTGGTCATATTGATCATTTTGGTCATTTTGATCATTTTGTTCATTTAGGTCATTTTGGTCATTTTGGTAATTTTGGTAATTTTGATCGTTTTGGTCATTTTGGTCATTTTGGTCATTTTGGTCATTTTGGTCATTTTGGTCATTTCGGTCATTTTGGTAATTTTGGTAATTTTGGTAATTTTGGTATTTTTGTAATTTTTGTAATTTTTGTAATTTTTGTAATTTTTGTAATTTTTGTTTTTTTTTGTAATTTTTGTAATTTTGGTAATTGTGGTAATTGTGGTAATCATTTTGTTCATTTAGGTCATTTTGGTAATTTTGGTAATTTTGGTAATTTTGATCGTTTTGGTCATTTTGGTCATTTTGGTCATTTTGGTCATTTTGGTCATTTTGGTCATTTCGGTCATTTTGGTAATTTTGGTAATTTTGGTAATTTTTGTAATTTTTGTAATTTTTGTAATTTTTGGAATTTTTGTTTTTTTTTGTAATTTTTGTAATTTTGGTAATTGTGGTAATTGTGGTTATTTTGGTAATTCTGATAATTTTGGTGGTTTTGGTAATTTTGGTAATTTTTGTAGTTTTGGTAATATTGGTGATTTTGGTTATTTTGGTTATTTTGGTAATTTTGGTAATTTTGGTAATTTTGGTAATTTTGGTATTTTTTGTATTTTTGGTACTTTTGGTAATTTTGGTAATTTTGGTAATTTTGGTAATTTTGGTAATTTTGGTAATTTTGGTAATTTTGGTAATTTTGGTAATTTTGGTAATTTTGGTAATTTTGGTAATTTTGGTAATTTTGGTAATTTTGGTAATTTTGGTAATTTTGGTAATTTTGGTTATTTTGGTAATTTTGGTAATTTTGGTAATAGTGGTATTTTTTGTAATTTTTGTTATTTTCGTAATTTTTGTAATTTTTGTAATTTTTGTAATTTTTGTAATTTTTGTAATTTTTGTAATTTTTGTAATTTTTGTAATTTTTGTAATTTTTGTAATTTTTGTAATTTTTGTAATTTTTGTAATTTTTGTAATTTTTGCAATTTTTGTAATTTTTGTAATTTTTGTAATTTTTGTAATTTTTGTAATTTTTTAATTTTTGTAATTTTTGTAATTTTGGTAATATTGGTAATATTGGTAATATTGGTAATATTGGTAATATTGGTTATATTGGTAACATTGGTAATTTATGTAATTATTGTTATTTTGGTAATTTTGGTAATTTTCGTAGTTTTGGTAATATTGGTAATATAGGTGATTATGGTAATTTTGATAATTTTGGTAATTTTGGTAATTTTGGTAATTTGGAAAATTTTCAAAAACTTTAAAATGTTCACCTAAATTTCTATTTTTTCATTTTTTATTTAATTATCCTAGAGTGATTGGTTTCTTTCAATTTCTTTTACATTGATAAATAATCTTGATAAAAATATATAAAATAAGCTAGCATAGCTTTTGAAGAACTTCCCTTTTCATTATTATTTTTCATTGACCATTGGTAAACAATTTTTTTATGGAACATAAAACCCTACCACCAAGATAAATGTGAAAATTGACAAAACAATTTCCACTTAAGCTCATAACAGCTTCGACAGCAAACTCCAGCATGTCACACTAATTTGTGTCATACCGGCTCGACATATGTCGTCCACTTTCGACAAATAGCTTTCCTCCGTCGCTGAGCCTAAGCTGAACCACTTCAACTCGGAGTGAGTGAGTGACCAACCGCAAATGATGACCAAAGTACGGAGCGAGAGAGAGAGGGAGAAAATTAGGCGTCCGATTCCGCAAAACATCCTCCCCACAGCAGCCGTAGGTTGACCAAGTGATGAGTCCGGCTTTTTGCCGAGAGCCCGGGAAAGCGACAATCGCAAAACCACTTCTTCCTGCATGCTGCCACCCTTGGGTCAACCGCGCAGCTACCGGGCTTTGCTCGGCTCGGAACTGGACCAGCTTAGCAGGCATCTGCCAAGAGAGCAGCTCACTACAAATAAGGTCGTAAAACATTTCCACAGAAAACCGCACCATCATCGTCGTCCCAGTAGGCATTGGGGCTCACGACAGATCCAAGTTGGTCGGTGAGTGTTTTCTAACCTAGAAAGCCCAGTAAGCAGTAGGCCACGCCACCTCATAGGTTACTGAGGATGAGGGGACGGTAGTTGTAGGGACAGGACCAGAGCCAGCCCAACCGGAAAGGAAAGTGGAGCCTGCAGCCTGAATTGAGCGCGGTCGCGCGCGAATTGAGTTATTCTATTTGCCAATTTGCAGAAGGCGCGGAACGTCAGTAATGTCACCACACGCGACCAACCCCCTCCCTCCCTAGATAAAACTAGATTTTCCCCGAACGACCATATTTCTTTGATTGAATTTTCACTTTTTTCTTGGCGTTCACATTTCCTTCAGTGTCGCCGAGATAAAAATCTGTCCTTGTCGCCTGTGGGAAAGCGGCGTCGTCGTCGACTCACCTTAATTGATTTTTTATTCGTGTGTTTCGCCGTCTTGATGTGGCGGCCGGTGTCGTGCGGTGGAGTAAAAACACCTGTAAATAAACGCAGAGAAAGAGGAGGCACTTCTGAGTAAATGGCGTTCGTAAAAAGGTTAAGATTTAGGGCGAACTCGAGCGGTTGAACAAGAAAACATCACACGTGTGAAGGGTAATGAAAGCTATTCCGGTGAAAATGAGCTTGGAAATTTACTCTCAACAAATAAAGAGCTTTTTGGGAGGAGGACGCACTTTGGGGTGTTTAAAAACCTAAGTATTTTTTTTATAACTTCAATGTTTTTCTGTTAATTTCTCGTCACAATGTGTAAGAATTGGGCTTCCTGAAGAGTAGTAGGCTCTGGCAAAAAGACATGTAACATCTACGACAACACCAACAATGACTTCTTGACACCTCCGTGGCATAACAAGTGGGCCGTGCTTTTTGCTCAAGTCTTTCCTCCCAAAAGATTGTATCTTTCACCCAATTCCACCAACCAACCAGTCACCGGGGACGCGCCTACCACGATGAACGTCAGCTAAGTTGTTCAGCACTTGCGCTGCGGTGCGATAATCAAATGGCTTTCGCTTAGGCCTGACAAATGGCTCATTATGATTGTTTATTGCTATTAAGTAAGAGGGATGAGACTGCCGAAGACCCGGGAAAACATGACACAAATTACGTGGCGACCAACCTGTTTTGGGTAGCGCGCTATGACCATATTTTTTTCTGGGAGAGATTATCTTGATCTTTTTCGGTGTTTAGCGACTTCATTTTGGTCAACGCCTGCTGTGTGCTTGGAATAATGTTCACGTTTGGTAAATGTTGTTTTGAAAAGAACTCTCCCCAGATATTCTTGGTTTGACTTTGCGACGTAGCATTTATTCACTGGTGTCACAATTTCACTTTGAGTCCGGACTAAAATGCCATAAATATCCATTGTGCGACTGCTTCTGGTGCGCAATCCTGCTGAAAGCTTGGCCACCAAAAAAACCAACCAACCAACCCAGCCAGGAATCGCAACCCATAAATATTACTTTAGCCCGGACCAACGGCCATCCGGGGAGACCTTTGTTGCTGTAGTGACCACCCCCTCTGTAACCACGCCGCGTTAATGTCCACCCACAGTCCGACCCCCAAAAGTGCCATTGGCGCATTCAAGCAGAAGATCAACTTTAATACCACCCTGACTGCCGCTAGGATGCACAGTGCTGCCATCGTTGACGCCATATTGAGTGCAGCAGCAGCTTTCCGGTTTCCGGGTGTGACAAAAAACAAACGGCTAGAAAAAATAAACATGGCGGAAACGAAAAACGGCTCCCACTTGGATGTGGCGCGACCACTAACGGAAGCCGCGGGAAAACACGACCGCCGAACGCCTATAAATAAAAGAGTGCAATTTTCGGCAGCTGACCACAGTGGCATAGCATGCCATGGTTGTGAATTTTCACGATTTTGCAGACATTGCGAAATTCGTAACATTCCACAATTTTTGCAAATTTCTTGGATTTTCTGAAATCAATGCAAAAACATTACAAATTTAGTGACATTTTTCCACACAGATTTTGATTGCAAATTTAATTAGTTTTAAATTAAATATTTACTTTTTGAACTGTAAGATTTTAAAGGAAAACGAACATTTAGACAAAATTGTTACAACATTCAATAACTTTGAATTGTTAATTGAAGTGTACAAAAATATTTAAATAAAAAGTAAATTTGGTGTATTAACAATTTGACTACCTTTTTATTCAAACTTGATTTATTCCAGTTTGAATTACTTGAGCTTTGTAATATAAACATGGTAATATTACATCTGGGAAGGAGTAAATCTTTTGTGGCAGAAAAATGTGTAATTTTACCTCTGAAAATGTGTAATTTTAACAGTCTGAATTGAGGTAAAATTACAACACAATAAAGGTAATATTCAACCGTACAAAATTACAGCATCAAAATTTACCTAATTTTACACTTGTTATTTTCCTCATAAAAATCGTCCATTTATGTTTTAGTTTTCTCTTAGTAGCAGAATCAGCAACAAAATTTAATTTTTCTCTTGTTGTTCCTCCAGAAAACTGGATATTTTCAGCGTGGAAATTCACTTAGGCTCTGGCCGAAGTCGATTTGTTAGCGTAAAAAATCGCTAAACCTAGAAAAATCTCATCGCTGATAAAATATATTTAGTTTTTTCGTGAAAATCCAAAAACCAAACATAGCTAAAATTGATTATTCGATATATCAATGATTTACCAATGATTTAAATCAAGTTTTACGGACAGCAAGCGTGACTTGACTATTCAAGAACTTGCCACACAGCAACATAATGAGTGAATTTGGAATCTGAAAAATTGAAAGGATATGATTCCATTTATGATATAATATCACCTCAATTTTGACTGAAAAAATTACAAAGAAAAAGAGGTAAAATTACACATTTTCAGAGATGAAATTACACTTTTTTCTGACATAACAAATGTGCTCATTCCCATGTATTATTACCATGTTTTTTTACTGTGTATCTTGAAAGCCGTTAAGAAGAGTTGTTAAGGCATATGCACGTCTGGTTTTAATGAATAAAAATCTTCAAATGTCTCTGAAATTACAACTTTATTCTTTCACAGGAAATTTACTTAACTTCAATTCTGTCAATTGGAGCGCGTTAAGGGAGCCCAAATCTATCATGCCTTCACGAAACTGAAACGTCATCAACTTCAAAATTGTCGAGTTGTGTAATGAAGCGTTTTCTTAAGTTCATGCATTGTGATTCACGAATTCTTGAATGGAATTAATTAAAATGTCGGAAGTATTACGAAATCTTGGAATAAATTATTAACATACTCATGAAATGAATTCCATAATTTCAGCAAGAAAGTTTTTTCCGTGTTCGAAGTGTCAAATCACATCAGAGCTCCCGGAAAATTATTGACTATTCCGGAATCCGGAAAACAATTCAAGACGGAACATTGGACGCTCTACAGAGGACTCATCGCCAGCGCCCAAACATTCAAAAAACAGTTCTAATAGCCCCGAAAATTCCAATGATGTTTCCCAACGCGGTACATGTCGAAAAAAAATCCCAAACCGATTAACTACCACCGGTACAAAAAGGGCCTCACGGTGACGGCGGCAGCGGTCAATTCACATACATTAGTGTTTATCGACCGCGAGGAGGGAAAAACGCCGTGTAACCGCGCTGATGGCTGTGACCACGTGGAACGAAATTTCGGTACATTTTGTACCGCCACCGCCAGCCAGCCAATGGCCTTTCACTGTACTGTTTCACTTTTTTTCTGTTCTGTTCGACAATTTGGTTGTTTTTATTTTGTTTGCACGGGCTGGTACACACGAAGCCGGTCGGCGCATGAATAATTTGTGGATCGTTTTTTTTTCACTAGCAAACTTCCGAATAGATCCGAAAAAAGTAAATCAGTAGCAAGCCATGCGCCGGAAATCGCTTGAAAAGCGCAGTACAGTGCCCTGGCGGGAAGATCTCGAGCGCCCAGCCTTCTTAGATTTAAAAGGACCGTTACGAAATCGGTTGTTTGGCTGGAAAAATTTGATAATGTATCCAAGTGGATGAAGGTGCTAATCAACAAAGGAAAAACGATTTCCAGCCTGAAGTTGATGCGCATGAAGGAGGGATGAAAAGTGTGAAAATTGCTTTTTTACTGCAAACGGGTTAGAATTTTGGTTGGTGATGGGCCGTGGTTTTGTGCTAAACCAAATTTAAATTCAATTTCAATTTGAAAAGTGCGTTGTTGCTCAGATGACCTCAATAAATCCAGATAAAATTAATCCCAAACAGTCGATTTAAAGTCCACGGCGGAAAACTAATCTGATATGCAATTTAGACACCACACTTTTTTTTCATCTAAACTTTTTCCAAACGATGCAATTGGTAATTTATGCCTCCCAAGCCGGCGGCGGCGTGCAGGTGTCACACGGGAAAAGCCCTTCAAAAATCGATAATATGCAAATAGAGGCAATTTCGCTTCGTTCTGCCCAAGCAAATCAGCAAATCTGTGCCTGTCGAAAAAGTTTTACCCAAAACCCTTGTGACGGGAATTGGAATGAGAAAGAGCGAAAAAGTTGGACCCAGGAATTAAAAACAAGAATACCTCTCGGAACTGGCAGCAGCAGTGGTGCCATATGGTGGAGCTTCCTTTCATTTGAATACGCCAAGTGTTCAACTAAACAGTAATTTGTTGAGCAGAACGAACGAGCTTCCGATTGGGTGAGCAGCATTTAGCGATTTTGATTTTTTGCTGACTGAAAACTTTGCAAACAAAAGAAGGAAACGAAAATCTAAATCAGAGTTTCCCAAATTGCGGCGAAAGTTTTCTGCTACAATTTGCGGTTTTAATTGTGTAAATTTGAATATTCAGCAGCAGGCGAATCGTCTCAAAGAGTTGAGAATGGCAAAAGATTAAAGAGCACGTGTTGGTGCTAAAATTCCGTCCCCAACTCGAGAAGGCAAGAAACGAAAACCTGTTTTCTTGCTCACCTTCCACCGCTCACATTTGTAATTAAGATGGTAATCGGACGCATCACAAAGCGCATTTTAAACCTTCAACTTTGCTGAGAGTGAGATGATACTTTTAAGACTAGTAAAAACCAGATTCACCAAAAACTTTGTAAAACAGGCAAATACAATAAAATTAACAATGTTTAATTTCTACACCTTTGAAAAAAAAATCAATTTTCACTTTAACTATGAGAACAGACTGGAATCAATAAGTAAGTAAAAAGTTCTTAAACTGTAGATGTTTTTGATTAGATTGAAGAACAGTGAAAATCTTGACCAATTTGGCTGTTCTCTATTAAGAATGAGAAAAAAGTTAATTTACTTAATCTTTCACAAACTTAAAGCTACAACATTTGAAGAACATTTCTGATCCAATCTCGCCATCTCTTCCCTCCCTCGGGCAACGCACAAAAATTAAGTCGTAAACGTTTGTCGAGCGCGCGCCATTTTCGCTGATTGTCCGATTTTTGTCGGAAGCTAAAAAAAACAAGGCTGGCCATGAAATCCGCAGCGATGAAATGAACTAACATTTCCAACATTGCCCACAGCACGCCGTCCCCACCACCACGGCTTGCTTTGATGTGAACGCGTTCCTCGAAGTACGCCGAAATTTTCCTCAATTAGCGAACGTTCGAATTTACCCAGCTCAAGAACACGCAGTGTCAGTGGCTTTTCGAGAAGGTCTTGTAACTGTACGTTGGAGAAGGGTTCTCGAAATGATTGCGTAATGATGATTTGGCCGGTAATTGAGAGTTTTCGATGAGTGCAACTTGAAAATTCCCACTGTTACATTTGGAGAGTGCAACTTTCGAAACTGATTGCCTCCGCACAGGTGAAATTGCAGCCGGTTAAATCTTCATCAAAAAAGTCCAACGCAGATAAATCGGCTGTCGGCTTTTCGGCTGCGGTCTAGTAAATTGGAAATAACATACAAGTAGTGGCGCACAATTCCAGTCTCATTTGGGGGCACACGTAATGGCACACACTTTTGGTGGTGGGGGGAAATACAGGAGACCCCGTCGAAGCATGCGATGCGATGATCTCCAGTCGGTCAGTGCCTACTGTGGTCACGGTTCGTTAATGGACGTCGACATCGGAGAGCCACTTAACATAGGTAAAGTTTAAGGTTAAAAACGCAAAAAAAAACTAAAAGAAACTAGATGCGACCGAGCAAGCATGGCTAATTACAAACAGTGGCGATTTTCCGTTAACTTTAGTGCACGCGGAAATGGCATTTTGGAAACGCTCGAGTCATCAAGACGATTTTTTGTTTTGGTTGAAATCGCTCAACTACTCGTAGGTTCTTGGAAACGAGTTGAACACGTGCTGAGTTCAACTGTAACACATATTTGCGACATCTTCTTCAAACGACCACAATCGACGGTTGACCCTAATGAAATCCCCGACCCTCTATTGGTTACAACCAGTGGAAAGAGGACAAACCGGCTTACGCTTGGATTGCTTGAATGATTGCAAATTTTTATTTTTTTTTTTTTAATTTATATTTATTCAAATTTCTTTTCCATGTACATTCATTCAGTTAAAATATTATTGAGTGTCCAATCACAAACGATGACTTTTCACCTCAATTTTAAATACTAGCAACTTTCATTTATTCATGAAATATTGTAGCTTTCGCTATTCAGTGATTTCAAATGTAGGAGGTCCTACATGTACAAAAGGGAAAAGGGATACCTTAAAACTAACTTATAAACTATATAAAGAGCGGATCAATGCAGCATGGCAGGTCTGAAAATTTGTTTATAAATTAACAGTTTATTCTTGAGACAAAGTCTAGAATTCCTGTTTATAATTGGTACAAACATTTAATATATTTGTTACATTTAACCTGGATACTTTCAATGTGATCCTTGTAAGTAAGGTTTTTGTCAAAACCAAGTCCAAGATATTTCACTTGATCCTCCCACTTTAAATTTACCTCATTCATCTTTATAATGTGATGACTTTTTGGTTTAAGAAAATCAGCCCTTGGTTTGTGAGGGAAAATAATAAGTTGAGTTTTTGCAGCATTTGGAGTAATTTTCCATTCTTTCAAATAAGAATTGAAAATATCCAAGCTTTTTTGTAATCTTCTTGTGATGACACGAAGGCTTCTACCTTTGGCGGAGATGCTTGTATCATCAGCAAAAAGTGATTTCTGACATCCTGGGGGCAAATCAGGCAAGTCAGAAGTAAAAATATTGTATAAAATTGGACCCAAAATGCTTCCTTGAGGGACGCCAGCACGTACAGGTAGTTGATCAGATTTGCTATTCTGATAACATACCTGCAGAGTACGATCCGTCAAATAATTTTGAATAATTTTCACGATATAAATCGGAAAATTAAACCTTTTCAATTTCGCAATCAAACCTTTATGCCAAACACTGTCAAATGCTTTTTCTATGTCTAGAAGAGCAGCGCCAGTAGAATAGCCCTCAGATTTGTTGCTTCGAATTAAATTTGAAACTCTCAACAACTGATGAGTAGTTGAATGCCCAAGGCGAAATCCAAACTGCTCATCAGCGAAAATTGAATTTTCATTAATGTGCGTCATCATTCCATTAAGAATTATTCTTTCGAATAATTTACTAATAGATGAAAGCAAACTAATGGGCCGATAGCTTGAGGCTTCAGCAGGATTTTTATCCGGTTTCAAAATCGGAATTACTTTGGCATTTTTCCAACTACTGGGAAAATATGCCAAATCAAAACATTTGTTGAAAATTTTGACCAAGCAACTTAAAGTTGCTTCTGGTAATTTTTTAATTAAAATGTAAAAAATGCCATCCTCACCAGGGGCTTTCATATTTTTAAATTTTTTGATAATAGATTTTATTTCATTCAGATCCGTATTAAAAACTTCATCTGATGAAAATTCTTGTTCAACAATATTCTGAAATTCTATTGAAATTTGATTTTCAATAGGACTCAAAACATTCAAGTTGAAATTATGAGCACTCTCAAACTGCTGAGCAAGTTTTTGAGCTTTTTCCCCATTAGTTAATAGAATATTATCACCATCTTTTAAAGAAGGGATGGGTTTTTGAGGTTTCTTAAGAACCTTTGAAAGTTTCCAAAAAGGTTTGGAATAAGGTTTAATTTGTTCGACATCTCTTGCGAACTTTTCATTTCGCAGGAGAGTGAATCTGTGGTCAATAACCTTTTGCAAATCTTTTTGAATTCGCTTCAGTGCAGGATCACGAGAACGTTGATACTGTCTTCGGCGAACATTTTTCAGACGAATCAGAAGCTGAAGATCGTCATCAATAATGGGAGAATCAAATTTGACTTGGACTTTAGGAATAGCAATATTCCTAGCATCCAAAATTGCATTAGTTAAAGATTCCAAGGCTGAATCAATATCAGCTTGGGTTTCTAAAACAAAATCATGATTTAAATTATTCTCAATATGATGCTGATACCTGTCCCAATTAGCTTTGTGGTAATTAAACACAGAACTATTGGGTCTGGTAACTGCTTCATGAGAAAGTGAAAAAGTTACTGGAAGATGATCAGAATCAAAATCAGCATGAGTCACTAAAGGACCACAATACTGACTTTGATTTGTCAACACCAAATCAATTGTTGATGGATTTCTAACAGAAGAAAAGCAAGTTGGCCCATTCGGGTATAAAACCGAATAAAGACCAGAAGTGCAATCTCTGAACAGAATTTTACCATTGGAATTTACTTTTGAATTATTCCAAGATTGGTGTTTGGCATTAAAATCACCGATTATCAAAAATCGAGATCTATGCCGAGTAAGTTTATTCAAATCCCCTTTGAAATAATTTTTATTTTCCCCAGTGCATTGGAAAGGCAAATATGCAGCTGCAATCATAATTTTCCCAAAAGAAGTTTCAAGTTCAATGCCCAAACTTTCAATAACTTTTAACTTAAAGTCACGTAACGTGCTATAAGTCATACTACGGTGGATAACTATTGCAACTCCACCGCCATTTCGATTCATTCGGTTATTAGTTATAACTTTATAATCTGGATCACTTTTCAAATAAGTGCCCGTTTTTAAAAATGTTTCGGTTATAACAGCAACATGCACGTTATGAACTCGTAAAAAGTTGAAAAATTCATTTTCTTTCGCTTTTAAAGAGCGAGCATTAAAATTCATAATATTGATGGAATTACTTAGATCCATGATTAAACTTCAGGGTAAGAACAACATCATTCGCAAATTTTAATCCAATCTGGATTGCTTCCATCATGGATGTAGCATTACTCATTGTTTGAATCAAACCAAACAGTGAGTTTTGCAAAAAAGTCATTTTTTCAAACGTAACATCGCCGAGATCAGAAGATCCCAAAGCGTTGCCAGCAGAAAAATTTTCAAATGAAATTTGAGGTACCTGCCCAATTTGAAAATTGGTAGAGGATTTAAAATTCGTGGATGAACCCGAACCCGAAACGACGTTAGCATAAGAAATGCCATTGTTGTTACCTAACTTTTCCACGGTAGGGGTATTTCTAGCATTGTTCGAGTGAGACAGTACGAACGTTTGATTTAAAGATGCAGGTACAACCTGACTTTGAGAAAATTTCGGTTTGGATTTCGGCTGATGCTTAGCACGAGAATCCAAAACCTTTTTTCTGATGGGGCAATCCCAGAAATTTGATTTGTGATTTCCACCACAATTTGCACATTTAAATTGAGTGACTTCTTTCACGGGACAATTGTCCTTGTCGTGAGAAGAATCCCCGCAAACCATGCATTTTGGAACCATGGCGCAATGATCAGTACCGTGACCGAATGCCTGGCAACGCCGGCACTGAGTCAGATTCTGGCCATTACCGCCATGTTTCTTAAAATGCTCCCACTTTACCCGTACATGGAACAAAAACTGAACTTTGTCCAAAACTTTCAAATTGTTGATTTCATTTCTGTTGAAATGAATCAGATAAAATTGTGAAGTCAAACCAAAGCGAGAAATATTCCCGTTTGATTTTTTCTTCATTGGTATTACTTGGGATGGGGCAAAGCCAAGCAACACCTTAAGTTCGTTTTTGATCTCATCCACTGACAAGTCGTTGGAGAGACCTTTCAAGACCGCCTTGAATGGCCGAGCATTCTTGGTCTCATACGTGTAGAAATTGTGTTTGTGGTTTTTCAAATAACCAACAAAAGTTTGGTGATCTTGTAAAGATTCCGTCAACAAGCGACATTCTCCTCTTCGACCAAGCTGGAACGAAACTTTCAAATTGCAAGTTTCCTTGCAATTCTTCAGTTGCGTTCGAAAGCTGGCCAAATCGGAGACGGAAGTCACAACAATTGGCGGAGCCTTTACTCGTTTCTCGACGGCAGAAGGCTCAGTACGAGGAGAAGGTTCCTTGTCATCAGTTTCGGATAAAACACCGAAACTGTTTGTCAATGGAATTGGAGGATTGACCTCACATTCAGAATCAGAATCAGACCTCAGAAGAGGCTGTTTTCTTTTTCTGTTTCCGTTAGCCGGTTTAGCGTTCAAACGCTTCACCGACGTAACGACCAAATCTTCAGAAGATTTGCGTTTACCTTTGTTTTGAAGCATTTTGCAAGCAAAGTTCTCTTAAAAAGATGGCTTCGTTTGTAAAATACAACAAAATTTCAGGTGGGGTTAGTCTTGAAAAGACTGTTTAGAATTTTGGAAAATAACTCAGGTAGTCTTTAAAAAGACTGTGAATTTTGTTTTGAAATAACTCTGAGCTTAGGTAGTAAAAAATACCGCAGCTCTAGTGTCCGTTCACCACGAAGGTTCGCAAGACACTGAATGATTGCAAATTAGAGAAGCAATCGCGCAGCGCATCCGGCTCCTCTCGCGGTCATCATCATCAACGCTTCGGATGCTGCTATCCCAGACTTGTACCCGTGAAGGTACCTATGTCTACGTCTATGTGTGCAGCTGATGGGCATAATTGTGCTTCTCAACTTGGACGACAAAGTGGTGAAGCGTGCCAGGATAATTACTCAGAGAGCTACCGCTTCATCGGATGTGCGGCCTTGACGCCGCATAGATAATCTGTGTCAGGTTGAACGCTAGCCGATGAGAAATGACAACAATTACGCGACTAAATGCTGTCATTTCTGGTCCAGCGTCCGAGGCGAAATCCAAGAAGATATTCAAACATAACCTCAAAACCGGCGTCACACCTTGTTGAACTGCCAAGAATGTCTCGTGATCACGCGCGCCAACAACTGCACACAGCAAATCAAGTTCTCAATCGAGTAGGCGCTGCCACACTGCGCGCTCACTACCCGGTCACTGCGATGAATACTTGCACGTAAAGTAGGCGGCGCGCGAAGACAGGGAAGGCCCCCCGCCACCGGTTTAACAGTTACCGACCGATCCAGTAGAACCACTTTCGAAAGAAGAAGGAAGCCTGCCGCGATCCACTGGCAAGGCCTACTTGCCCGCTTCGCCCGCCAGCCAGCCAACCAAACAAGGTTCAAGATCTCGCGTCATACATGATCGACTCCAGCGGGGGCCTACTTCGATCGCTTCGAGAGTTCAACGCAACGTGGTTCTACGGCAAGCGACGAACCACATTCACTCGCTCGCCGCGATGATTAATCGCGGGGCAAGAATTTCGATCGCGTTCGCAAACGAGTTCAGTGTTAAGTTCGAATTTCTTGAACTTGAAAAGTGCGGTTGACTGCGGTTAAGAACGAGGCCAGACGAGCTTTGAATGGCGCCGCCGAACGGACCATGAATGAAACTAGTAATTAAATCGATTGTATGGGTCATGGAATTGGAAATCTAATTCGAGAAATTAAGAAGATCGCACTCGTAGCATTTGAAAATGTAAAGGTCCAACTCGGCTCACAACCAGATCTTCAATACGATCTTGATGTCGGCAGACGAAAACAACGTCTTATGAACAAAATTAGCGGGTTAACAGCTCAATCAAAACAAAGTTTCAAATTACAAGTACCGAAAATGATACAACTAGAGCGTGTACAATGTAAACTACCCATGCAAAGACTCACTGTTCATATAATTACCAAAAAAAAATCGGTATAATGATGGCAAATTTTCGCCGTCTCGCGACTCACGGTTCGTACGTCGAAGGTAGACGTGAGGCAAATTTACAAATAAATCCAAACGAGCAGGAAAACAAAAAACCGGGGTATCCAAAACAATAATAAACAAACGGTGGTGCCAAATGTAAACTCTTTAGACCTAAAGGTCTCCCCATTATTAACTCTTTTTGTGCCTCGCGCGCAACATTGTCTGTGTCCACCGGTTGGTTGGTTGGTTGGTAAGTAAGAGGGCCCTCTCTTCCCATTCATTTGACGGAAACGCAAACATCAGCAATTTTTAAAGCCGGGTTTTTTTTTGCTGTGCTCCTCCACTCAATCTTGGTTTAAATTACCGTGCGTGTATGTAATAATGTGTGATTGATGAGAGTGGAATCCCAGGTCGATCGGTAGAATAAATAATAATAAATAGTAGGCTATGTTTTGGTTTGCGTACGTGAATGAATTGAGTACAATTGATTTAAGCCCGGTTGGCCATGACTTTTGCACTGTGCAGCCACTATTGACCGGTAATTTGGCGCGGATTGCTCAGACTGTATGCGGTTGTTTTGTGTTTTTTCGGTCGGAATATTTCAACAGTAACTTCCAGTAGTTAAATTTTAACTGAAACACTTTATTTATCCCTTTATTCGAAAACTCTTTGTAAAATTTCGGTTTGATTTTTTTTTATCTGACTGAAACTTTTTGAGCCATTTTTCATTACCAGTTAGTTCAATTAAATTTGGCAGCTTCCCATACAAAAATTTCAAAAACTGTATCTTTTGAAGGAAAAGTTCATTGATTGTGTGTCTTCGACAAAGTTTTAGGTATGAATGAAGACTACAAAAAAAAAATTATTCACGGTTTATTTTAATTTTAAAATTTACACTTCGTCCCTAAAAATTGTTTTTTTTTTAAGGGAATAAACCATATTAAAAAAACCCAAGTTGGCAAAAAAATCCATCCATTTTAAATCATAAAAAGGGATTTAAAAAAAACATCTCAAAAAGTTGAAAATATTTTTGAAACTATTTTCCAATGTAAAATTAAATTTACAATCAACAACTTCTCAATTGATGATTATGTGCACCGTTTTCAAATTATAGCCGGTAATATTTTTCTAAGTTATGGTCGGTAGGTTATTTTTTGAGAAAAGCTTGGAAATATCCCTACATTTTGCTTTGGTGATACGGCCTTTAGTGGCTGAGATATGACCTTGCTTAAATACAGTACTTGTACGGTAACTGAGCGTCGTTTAACTGGGCTGTCTTTTAACTGGACGCTAGATAACTATTCTGTAGCCCACTTAATAAGCAGACAAACGTATAAAAACCAAAACACAGCAATATTACCAATAGGTCAATGGATATATAAATCTTGTGTGATAAATAAAACACTTAATTAAAATTTTTGTGACAATTAAAGGAAATAATTAAAGGAAACTCGTAAAATAGGCTCTGGATACAAATATCCATAACATTAATTTTAATATTTTATTAGGAAAATAAAATGCATTGGTAGTCTCCTCGGCATTTTACGTTCATGCCAGTAAGCGAGTAGCTTCGTTGTCAGACCATTTACCGAACAACTACTGTAGAAATAAAAACTGAGTGTTGCTCAATTACTCCTAGTTCCTAGTTATCTCGGGAACAAATCGTCAAATTTTCAATGTATTAATAAATAACAGTAAAAAATGTTTCTAAACTTTAAAATCTGGCCCAACATTTTAAAATGTCAAAAATGATAGTTTTTTTTTATTTTCAAGAACAACATTTTTAAGCCCTTTAAAAAGTAACTCTCGATCATAAAATATCGAAAAAATATTTTAAAAAAGAACAGCTTGAGCTTTTTTTCGATTAGGTTTTATAAACATATGAAACACAATAGCTTATAGGACCTTTTCCAAAAAAAAACTACAGCTTTTTTTACATTCGAATTCGAACCATTAGTTCTCGACAAGGAACTGATCAAAAAAGAGGGCTAAATGGGCAACATAAAAAATCTAATTTTCCCTTAATTTATCATTGCATGGCCATACTTGAGCAACCACAGGACGTATCAACAAAGTTGAAAAGGCAAATGTAGGAAATTCCGCACTCTAAAAAAAATGAAAAACTTAAAAACAGAAAAAACGCCCAAAAAGGTTTTTCTAATAAAAAAGATTATTTTACCTTTTAAGGACATTTCGGAAAAGATGGCATTTATGTCCAAAAAAATAAATAAATAAAAAGCGTTCAATTTTTAGTGACAAAAAATTATTGCATAAATCAGTATGTACCCATATCATTTTATTTTTTTGGGTTGTCCTCATCCAAATTGTAGCTTTTTCTTCAAAAATAGTTTTTTTCAGCCAGATTAAAAAAACAGAAATTAAAATTTGACAAGAAAACGCTCAATATTTCGAGAATTGCTCTTTAAGAATGCTTGACAAAAACATTGTAATTTTTTTTTAAATAATGTTTAGTGCTGTTGTTTTCTTTCTATGATTTCAATTATTTGGGCAAATAAAACAATTTTTAAAATGGGTTAATTGTTTCAAAGTGTTATTGTTATTCTCATTATAACGTACAACATTTCTGAAGACATCAAATTGATAAGAATATCCATATCCTAGATACAGATTTTAGAATATTTACATACCATAACTTTACAGCTTGCAAAATGTTATGGATACATGAATGAATGTATCAATGCAATGATGCGAATGCTTTGAAAGAATTTCAAGTGGCAGGGATTTATCTTATTTAGATTTTTTTTTTGTAACTTTTTTGCCGACCTGTTATTATGTATTTTATAACAAAAAAAAATCTCTATTAATTACTTTTCGGCCCACAACAATAACGGATAAGATATATTTTTGAGGTTTTACGTATTAACTTTGTCAATATGCTTGACAAAGTTGATGCCGTACAACATCTGTTTAGTTAACAAAGAGAATTTCTCTAATGCTTAAAAAACATATGGAAGGCTCGTTTTCAAGAATCTTCCCTGTATCAATTGCATAAAATTTTATAAAAAAGTAATTAAATGTAAATTAATCTGTGACCTGTTTGCCTGCCTTTATCTTCTTCTTCACATTGGCTCACCAGCACGCGCGCCTTAAATCGACGATGTCCGCATCAAAAATGAAAACCACATTATTAAACCCGCATCATTTCGCTTTAACATTTAAATTAAAAATGCATCTCAATCATCCGTAAATTCCGCCGTTTCCACCCGTCCGTCCGTTCATCCGTCGTGACACGGTTTTAATTAATCTCCGTGCACTCCGTGCTTCCGAGCTTCCGAGCCAAAGTGATTAATAATCTTCTGTGCAAACTTGACGTGCGGTACGACCAACTCGAGCGTGGAGAAATCACATCTCAACATAAAATTTGCCCCATATTTTTCCCTGTCATAAGTTTTCCTTCCCCACCCCACCCCACCTTCCAGCAGCGATCCTTCTTATCGTAATAATTTCACTCAACTGGTGATGCGTTTAATCTCGCTGGCACTCACACACACACAGACACACATACAAACACGGTGTGTAAGCCCCTGAGAGATGATCAAGCTGCACATGGCTTCCTTTTATTATTTTGTTGTTTTGGCTTTCACTCTCTTCTCCGCACTCCGGCGCTGCTCCTCATCCTGAAAGAGAGGAAAACCATGGCAACTTTGCAAAAGCTCCTCACTTTAGTCACCGTGTCGCCTGCTGGGATTTAGTGGTGGGCTGTGACGCAGGAGGGAGGGGTAAAAGTTTTTCTCTTATTCATTTTTTGTTTTGCCTTGTTTTGTTATCACGGCTGAGTTTTACTTTTTTCATAACTTGAACTTCCTCTATCCTTCTTTGTTACTTCCCCTCTGGCAGTAGTGCTGCTGCTGCTCGTTCAAGTCAGTGGCGGATTACTTAACGTTTATTTGTTTCGTTCATTTTCACGCATATCAGCGTCGTTAAGTGGAATAATGCAAAAGGCACCACCGCCGCCTAAAGTGGATAGTTTTCAATTAGGCAAATTCATACGTTCAGCTTGTCTGAGTCCACCCTCCTTTTTTAGAGTGTTTGTTTGTTTGCTTTTTCAACTCAGTTGCTTGATGAAGTGGTGGTGGTGGCAAAAGGCTACGCTATCGAGGAAGGCTCTACCGAGGATGAGTCTCGAGAGAAGTGTTACCGTTTTATGTGCACCTTTTCGGAGTAGACGAGCACAACATATCCAGCTTGCTACGTTTTTTTGTTTTCTGCTTTCCACCATGAATTAGACAAGAAGCCGATGCTAGGATGAGATGTAGTTGGATGTTTCAGAGCCTACTGGGACGTTCTTCGAGCGCATGCAAAGTAAAATGAATTCTCACACACGTGTAATTCTCAACATTTTTACAATGTTTCCCCCGATTTTTTATTTTGTACACGGAGATTTCCAAAAACGTACCATGGGATTTGAACACTTTGTTCGTGGTTCCCATTTTCATGAACGCTTGTTCACGATTTTGGGAACACTTTTTTCTTCGTGTATGTCTTTTTTTATAAAACTATGTCTTTTTCGCTTACGAACTTTCTTCAACCCACGAGTAAAGTATTTTCGGTAATTTCGGGATTTATACTCTCCGTCCGTCCGCAGTGCCATTTTACTACCGAACCATGCTCTTTATCCTCTCATATACCGATGTCCTAGCTGTATTTAAAAGTAATAAAAAGCTTAAATAAAAGTGAGCAAGCAAATCTCTATGTTGATATTTATGAAAATCTAGAGCTTTTTTAAAGGTTCTATACACAAAATTATCACTTTTTTGCTTTTTGGGTAATATTAAATAGCTCGGACTTAAGGTGGAATAAATTGAAAATTTTGTTTAAATGACCTTTAAAAAAAAACTCGAAAATTGTTGTGCTGCAAACATCGAAAGTGAAGAGAACAAGTCCAAATATTATTGTGATGAAAATGAGTATATTTCCACCATTTTTCAAGATGGTTATAAATTTTAATTTTATGTTTAAACTCATACTGCTTTTTTCCTTGAATGTAAATCAAGACCGATTTTTTTAAACCTATTGATAGATCAATGCAATGCAAGTGCAGTTGAAATAAACTTAAACATTATTTTAAAATAGCTGCATTTTTTATGTATAATGAATGGAGACTAAAAATTAGGCACGTTTATGTAACTCTGCCTTTTAAACAAACACACAGACATTCGTTTTTTTAGATTTTGAGTTGATATGTACAGAGTTGAAAATCATGGTAATAAAACATCTGGAAAGGGGTACATCTTTAATTACATCATAAAAGAGGTAATATTTAACTTTCTAAAATTACACCTTCCAAATTTACACATTTTTTTGCTGTTTGTAATGACACTTTTTCATTATAAATTGAGGTAAAATTACATCATAAATGAGGTAATATTCAACCTTCAAAAATCACACCTTTCAAATTTACACAGCTTTTTACTATGTACACAGTAGAATAAATATATTTGGAAGCTGTAATTTTGGAAGGTTTAATATTACCACTTTTATGATGTAATGTTACCTCAATTTAAACTGAAAAAGTGACATTACACCAGAAAAGTGGTAAAATTACATATTTTCAGAGATTAAATTACACCTTTTTTCTGACATAAAAGGCGTACCCCTTCCCAGATGTAATATTACCATGGATTTTTTTACTGTGTATATACGCGAAAGAGGGTCAAAGAGTATTAATTTAAAAATATTTTTTTCGTGTAATTTAATAACCTTTCCTCAGTGAAAAAATCAAAAACTTACTCCTGGATTGGATTGTGTCCTATTATATGTGTCCAAATTTATTACAAAAATCACAAGTATACCTGCAATGAAAAAAGAAAAAAAACGTTATTGTTAAAAAGAAATTCAAATATGTGGGAAATTCTTATATGTTTGTCAGGTAAAAGATTATGTCCCATTTCCATCTAATTGTTCGGTTTCCACTATAAGAATACTTAATTAGCCAAACTTTTGAGACAACAATAGGTTCCTAATGGAATGACATGTCGTTACCCTAAAACCAAAATAACTCAACCTAGTGAGAATTCGAGCTCAAGGTTGAGCCAAAATTCTCACTGGAAAGCGAAAAACGCTATATTCACCATTCACAGTAATCATAGAACATTTGGACAAACCTACATAAAAAACAGGATATTTTTGGTTTGCAAAAACGTAGAGAATTATTCACATGAGTTTTTTAGGAAAAAAAAAACACATATTTACGAAACATAACACGATCTAGGAAGCCTCTACAATTCTCCACCGGGAGTTAACCTAATGAAATGATATTGACTTACAGAAAAACTTCAATTCAATTTGAAACCCTCAATGTTTTGAGACGCAAACAGTTTGCATAAAACATGGGACGAATCATGATGGCATCCAACCATCTAACAAACGATAAAAAGTTCCTGTTTGATTAAACCCATGTCGTCACCGTCGTACACCACACGGACCATAAAAAGCTCAAGAGTACTCAACATGAGCTAGTGCGAGCTACACGGAGAATGAAAAAGCACTTCCCGTGTTCGATGTAATCCAACAACTGCTGGAGGCTGCCTTCAGTGATGCTGCTATAGGGATGTAGATTCTCGGAACACCGGATGTGAGTCAGATATATGCGAAGACAGAAATGGCAGAACACCAGCTTCCAGGTACATTCAATTAAATTACACAACTGCGAGGCAAAAAATTAATTAAATGAAAGGGAAACGTACAGCGAGAGAGCGCTCGCGCGTTGGAAAACAGAATTTTTGGCGCGAGGCTCATCTAGTAGTCTGCAGTGGGGGCGGAATCCCAATTTGGATTATGACGGTCGGTTTTTCCACCGCCACCACCACCTTCGCCTGCTAGGATGATGCTCCAGGTGGTTTGCAAGCGTGGGATTTTGGCGCACCTGGTAATTATGGTTCCCTTTTGGCATCGCTGGTAATTTGAATATTGTTGTAAATGTTTAAATAATACAGAGAGCAATTAATTTTTGACTCAGAGCTGCACCGCCAGTGCTGGAACTGATGCAGGATTATGACTAATTGCTATAGCCTTTTCCATGCAAATCTGCTCGATGTGGAGGGAAATTTGCCCGCTCGTAGTAATCATGCGAAAAGAAGTGAATGTTTTTCTTTTTTTTCTGCATTCAAATAAGCTCGATAAGAGTAAGAGTGGTGCCCGCCAGGGTTGGGCTCTTCATCGACGCTGATGCGGTAATCGGATTGACGAAGGATTATGTAAGCGTTGTTGATGGCGCATCCACCACGCGCCAAATCGGGAAGCAAAACAAAGTCAACTGGAACGGCTAACGATGGAACCTTTGACGCGCTCGCACTATTGGGTGGATTGATCCGATTAGCAGCGCCAATGGACTAAGGTAGCAACCAAACATTTTTTTGTGTAATAAAGAAAGTTTCGCATTTACTTTTTTACAAAACTGATTTTTCATCGAAGTTAGTTCTTGGTTCCCAAATCAATGAACGTTTGTTCACATTTTCGCGAAAACTACAAACACAATTGTACTAGTAAATTGAAATTGAAAAGCGTCAATATCAATCAGTGAAATAAAATGATATGTCAACAGAAACGTTTTACAGCGACACTATTGCTAAAACAACACACTTTGGACACTCCCCTGAAGTGACCACTTCAGAGTGCACTTCGCTGCATCACAACATGTTGCCGCTGCACATTAATCCCGCTTACATCACGCAAACATATCAGCTCACAGTATTATTAATTGAATCCCATTTCCGCAGTTCAATCGATTACCTCAGCAGGCTTCGCGTCACGATCCATTGGAGATGGTTGTTTACAAATCGAATCACCACCTTCCATCCCAACCCGGCAAGGCCTACTCTGCTGATGCGCGCCACTTCTTTTTTTGCACCTTTCCTTCGTTAGTGGCGCGCGTGAGAGTGTCACCTGTGAACCCATGGCAAACTGCGATGATGGGTCCCACTCTGTTGCTATCAGGTATATGATTATGCAACGCAGGAGCCCGGCGCTTTGATCAAGCACCTCGTGTTAAACCCATGCCCCCAGAAAAGGAAGAAGCGCTCTTCAGAAACACAAGTGACAAACGTTTTGCGCTGCAAGGAGTGCCATTAGGGTCACACGATAACAAAACAAAAACAAAACTTTGTGAAACCAGCGAAAAACGACACAACATAACTCTGCCTCATCAAGACGGGCTAGAGAAATGAAAAAAAAAAACATAAAAATACTATCAAGTAAAAGTTTTAATGGCAGCGCTTAATCTACCACAGCGTTGTAGCGTCTTTTGTGGGCGATCACTTCTAGCTGAATCCTTGGGAGTGATGTTGAGCGGGAGAGCTTTCAGTGTGCATTCATTATCGTTCGCGGATTTTTTTTTTTTTTTTTTTGCTGCCGTAAATCGACAGTAACCGTCGCATAAAAGAGCACATTTTGCAGCATCAGCATCACCGGAGAGTGGGATTTGCTTGTGATAAGTGAAGGGATTCATTAGGGCCCAGAGGAATACTGTTGTCGAAGCTTTTTTTTATCATGTTTCATTTTGATCCTGAAAAAATCTAGTGAAGTGACAAATCATTTCTATAATTTAAGCATATTATTTTTTTAAGCCTTTTGTAAAGTGAAATACCAACGTTGTTAATCAATAAAATTATCGACGATAATATTAGCATCTAACGATAACGCAAATGGTTTTCGTTATTTCAATAATTCAATCGTCAATAACCTTTTGGACAATAATAGACTAATTGGCAACATGGGTATCAAACGAAGTGAAATTTAGAATACATTTTCACTTTGTAAGAGTCTTTTTTGTAAACTTATAATTTTTTTATAAAATACCGTATTTTTTCGAAAATACTCAAATTTTCATAATTCGCAATAAGGGTTTCAAATGAAGCAAAAACTCTGATAAAGCGAAAATGCAAACAGCATTTTGAATTGTTTAATACCCATGCAACAAATTATTAAAATATAATTGCTTTTTGCCTTTTTTGTTTTTTTCAAGATTTCACAGCCACTTTTCATTTTTATTAGCTGTTTCACGCATTTTCTACTTTAGAATGATACCATTATCATTGAAATTGTGAAAAAATGCGTATATGCACAGTCTGGGACAATACACAAATTACTGCATGCATACATTTTCATGAAAAATATTTTTTGTCAAAAACACAGCCAAAGCCCATAAATTGTCTTAAATTTTTAGAGTTCTTCTTTTACTATTTTCTTTTTGAATGAAATTCTGTTTTTTGATTCCGTAAGTCCGAATAAATCATTTTGCATCTTTGATTTTTCCATACACATTTGAGGCAAATATTCAAAAATCTGTATCTTGAAAAGTTGTTTTATGATCAAATAGGTGTCTTCGGCAAAGTTATAGGTTATTAATGCACTATTCAGAAAAAAAGAGTACACTTTTGTTTTGGTTTTTTTAACTCACTTTTTATTACAAAAGGTGTGATTTTTGTTATACATTATTATTAATTTCTAAAAATATTGATTTTTGGAAAGAATCGAAAATTCTTCTGGAAAAAATCCGATTTTCCGATCCGATTTTGAAAAAACAATAATGTAATATCTGAGGAAATCCTTTACA
This sequence comes from Culex pipiens pallens, assembly GCF_016801865.2. Lineage (NCBI taxonomy): Eukaryota > Metazoa > Arthropoda > Insecta > Diptera > Culicidae > Culex > Culex pipiens. The sequence continues at coordinate 223,451,907 of NC_068938.1, forward strand.
TTTTTTATATTACTGTTTTGTCGAATCAAAAACGTCAACAAATTTTAGGGTATCTGAAATATGGCCTTGAATTAAAATTTCAATCGATGATATCATAAAAACTATCAATCCAATTTTTAATTTTAAAATGTGAAATTCAGATTTTAATTCACATTTTTTTTAAACTGTATTGAAAAGTGTTATTTTTTTTATGTAGTATGAATGGCATTTGAAATATAGTTATTATCAACGACATTTATTCAATGAGCATCTTGAAAATCGTTTAATTTCCCAAAGCCTACTTCAATCTCCTGAAATTGCTTTCACTTTTGCATCGGGAAGCCAGTACCACAATGCACTTCCTCTCATTGCCATGTCCACACCTCGTGATGAGCGCTTCGAGTGCATCTTCCTCGATAGGGGCCGCGTCGAAAAATATCGTCAGAGTTCTCTACCAAGCGGAGACACCGGGGAGTAAACGATACTTTGGTCGAGAGGGTGCCATTTTCCGCGACACCCTGCGGCGACCGCAGCAGCAATGCAAACTTGCCAAGCCAAGAGTCAATGCAAATAACGCTCACTCTCGGTACACATCCGTCGGTTGTCAGTTACCGTTTGCCTTGTCCCAGCGCCGTCACCGCCATCGAGGACCCTGGGAAACTGTGGGTTTGAAAAACAGGAAACGGTGTGACGAGCGAAACGTCAGTCGGTGGATGTAGTTTGAGGCGGGATTGAGATGGGGGTGACCTCGGTTCAAAGTGGTGACCACTCAAGTTCAGAAGACTTCAAAGGGAGGGGGTTTGCTTCTACTGTATAGGTCCAAGTAGGCCGTGGATGTTGGAGGCATCTTTTGGCCTGCTATGTTTTTTCGTATTACGTAACCATCTCATCGTCATTCATCTCGGCGAAACCAATACACTGAAATCGTAAGGATTAATAATGGCTTGCCATTGAGATGATGGCACGTTTTCCGAAGGAATTTATTTTTGGACGTTACCCCCTCCACCGGTATGCCAATAAACTTTACAGCCAACGGGCTTTGACTTTGGGATATCGATGGAAAACCCTTCGCCTGCTCCGTTCTGAGCCATTTTTCCTATTTGCTCGCATGGATTGCTATGTTTCGCAGCCGTTGTGAGTACGTCCCGAAAATATCGCTGTGTTTGAAGAGGAGCAGCGTACATCGCCGAACAGAAAAAAAAACAAGATTTTCTCTCTCCACCAAACAAAGTCGTGTTTTAGAAAGTACCAATCATGTTCGCAAACGCACAACCTCACACAAATTTTCCGATTTACTCACATCAGAAAAGCACTTTTTGCCCGTCAGCGGCAGATGCCTACTGTGATTGCGTTTTTCCACAAGCGCGTCGAAGAAAAACCGCCCAACTAAAGAGCCACATAGCCTTCTGCGATGGGAATCAAAATTGCCCCACCAAAGTCCATACATCACAGCAACCTCTGGTCTGGACCTATCGGCGGGGAAAATGTCGGTGGGACGTGTTTTATTACGCGATTTTTCATCATTAATCTGATGGGGGGGAGAGGGTGGGGATGGTTTGGACATGTGTACATTTGTTCATCAATTACACGCTCACCTTACACCGTGTGTGTGTGTACATAATGCTGCTGCTATCGAGTTATTTTTTTTTTTTTTTGTTTGCTCTCTGCTGCGCTGAACCATATTTAAGGGAAAACATTGTAGAGCTCTGATGAAGAAAAGTTCGGCTTAAGGGGGAAGGTGGTGGAGGCAAATACCTTTCGCGCCTTCTCACTAATGAAGACCGATGTCGACGTGACGTTTGTGGTTAAATGAAAATGAAATTTATTAGACATTCCTTTAATTAATGAAATTTATCTGCGCTCTATACCTGATGCGGTTCACTGCAACGTGCCGTGAATTGGCGATGATTCGCGGCAAAACGGGAGAGAAAACGAGCAGAGTTGGAAAAAGCGAGGAAATTTATTGATAAGATAAGTTATTGGAGCTAATTGAATACTATGTATCAGGTTGAACTAGATTGGCGTTTCCGGAGCTTGGCGTTTGAAGCCTCACCTCACCTCGCATATATGGAGCTCGAGACGGCTACTAACGAGATTAGGCCAGTGCGAGACTGCGAGGTGGTGGTTTCCCGGGCGATCAGGCGAAAGTGATGCATGTTTTTTTTTTTCATTGACTCGTATGAAAAATGGACCAATTATTCATTTTGCGTTGCGTCTAATCTTTTTGACGCACGTAAAAAGTCGTCACGTGTTTTCGGATAACGTTAGCGCAGTAGGCGGAGATTAGTTGTTGTGAATTGTGAGAGCTATCGTTTTTGAACCTGATGTATTTTTTTTTTGAAATGCATGAGAATAGAAGAGCTCTTGCAAAACTAACTTTTTATGCAAAAACATTATAAGTTTTATTTTGGAATCCCAATTATTTAGCAAAAAACAACATCGTTTAATAATCCAAAAAAACGACTCATGTTGGAGGAAAATATTATAAAATTTGATTTTCTAAACCTGGCTATTGTTTGTTTATTTTCAAAAAAAAACTGGTCATGTTTCAAAGACTGCAAAAACAGAATTATATTTTTAAACCAATTAATTTTTGAAGAATCGAGTTGAAAAGAATTCAAAAACTAACAGGTATATTTAATTCTATTCTTTCTCAAAGAACTGGTCCTGTTGCAAAACTACCAGAAATGAATGAAATCATCTTCAAAATAATCCAAAGAACTGCAGCTGCTGCAGCTCAGGTTTAAAAGAATGTAAAAACTCACCCAAATAACATTCAATGAAAATTATTCCAAAATTTTAAAATCAAGCCTAACTTTTGAAAAGGACTACAAACAGATGATATTCTATTTTTATTAAAGATATCAAAATATTTCGCAAAATTTTCAATTTCGTTAGTTTGAGCATATCGTTAGTTTGAAATAACATTACAGGTGACATTTAGAAAAAAATAGTTTTTATCGATTTGAATTTTTTCTGAGGCTGTATCTCAGAAAATTGTAGAAAATATTCTCAGCTCATCAAAAAAATCAGACGTGCCTTTCTTTCAACAAGCATTTTTTTAAATTATCAAAAAAAAACCAAAGGAAATCGAAAATGTATACCTAAAATTACCTTTAACATGAATACGGTACATTTTATCAAAAACTAAAAAAATTAAGTACTTTTTGATTACAAATTAAAATTTGCATTAAAAAATGAATTTAATTTTTTTTTCCAGGATTTAAATAGATTCCAAAAGAAAACGATTTTTGTTTTTCTCAAAAAAAACATTTCAGATTTTGCACCATCTCGAACATTACGAAAATAAAAAAAGGTGCAAAAAAAGTTTGTACACCTTTCGAAAAATTAACATAAATAATGTTATTTGTTGACAAATCACCATAAATCCAGTCTCCCAACTCCAAATAGGCATCCTTGACTGATTAAAAACATAATTTGGATTGAATATAAAGTTACTACTTAGTATAAAAGTTTATGTAACTCTGGAAATTCTATATAAAACTTATCTAAACTTAATTTTGCAAACCTTTAATTCAAATAAATGTCAATATATTACCATAGAATTGCTAAATAAACATTTTGGAGTGGGTATAACACCGTTTTGGGGGTATTTGTATCGATAGAATAGATTTTTCGTTGGAATTTCGTACCAACCCGGAATTACGTCGTAGGAAAATCCGCCGGCATCCGAACCGGTCCACGATTCACAAGTCAACCTATGTGGAATCGGAAAGGGCATAAAATTTCCGATCTTTTGATACCCATACATCTAGGTTTTCTTTAAAACCTACGTTTTTAAATACCTGGGCAAAAAGTAAGTTTGATCCACGAGAACAAAAATTACGAAATTCCATACATTTTAGGCAGGTTGCTCAAACGAAATCATAACAACGTTTTTGCTTAGGTATTTAAAAACGTGGGTTTTAAAGAAAACCTGGAAGTATGGGTATCAAAAGATCAGAAATTTTATGCACTTTCTGATGCCGTCGGATTTTCCGACGACGTAATTCCGGGTTGGTACGAAATTCCAACGAAAAATCTATTCTATCGATACAAATACCCCCAAAACGGTGTTATACCCACTCCAAAATGTTTATTTAGCAATTATATGGTAATATATTGACATTTATTTGAATTAAAAGTTTGCAAAATTAAGTTTAGATAAGTTTTATATAGAATTTCCAGAGTTATATAAACTTTTATACTAAGTAGTTAGTAAACTTTATATTCAATCCAAATTATGTTTTTAATCAGTCAAGGATGCCTATTTGGAGTTAAGAGACTGGATTTATGGTGATTTGTCAACAAATAACATTATTTATGTTAGTTTATCGAAAGGTGCACAAACTTTTTTTGCACCTTTTTTTATTTTCGTAATAGTATTTGTTATATAACTTTTTATAGAAATCATCTTTTCATGCGCTTTTTGTAGCTAAATGTTTGGCATGAGTTTCTGAGCAAAACGTAGTACTAGGTTCCTGTCAAACTTTAAATTTTTTACATGTTTCATCACAAAATGTGCATAGTGCCCAAGGGGTGTAAATACTTTTTTTATGTACTGTAGAAGACGTATTTTTTAGTGAACTTGAACATATAAAAAAAACAAAAATTTTAAAATACTTATTTTGAGAATTTAAAAAGTGAAATAAAAAATCCGTATTTTTTTCTCGTGTCCTAATTAATAACCTACAACATTGCCGAAGACCATCAAAAAATCTCTTCACAATTTTTTTTGTTTGATCAGCCCCCAAAAATTGCTTCTTTTGACATCCACATAAAAAAATGAAATCGTAAAGAGCTCTATTTAAATATTTTTGAAAAATTCAAATTAAATAAATCGAAGACAAAGTCTGCAACGTTCATGATTAATCAAATTTTAATCAATTTTTTCGTAATCTTGAAAAGCTATATTACTTTCACTCACAGGGTTCCCATATCTGCAATACTTTTATTTAAAAGTTCCAAATTTGGTAGGATTGAAATAGAGGTTTTTATGTGTTAATTCTCACTATTCTTTGATTTTTTTATTTTGTACCAAAAATAAATCCTGCTTCATTTTACTCTCGACCGTTTGCTGTAGATGACTGCTGTCTCCAGTTTGCCTTCAACCAAAAAGCGCTCACTCCCAAGCATGCTCCTTTCATCCTAGCGAAAGTTCGTCGTCATCACCGCCTACTCGAATGCATCAACCCAACCATACCAACCAACGCAAACCACCAAATCACAGCCAATCTTTCAGAACAAAACCCATCACTCTCATCGCCCGCGCCTACTATGATGCCTGTGTGCGATATGTTGTGGGTGGCTTACGGTAACCGCGTTTACCAGCGAGGCTCTCCACACTAATCAATACTGAGTGGTCTGCTGAAAATATCCACACAGACGAAAAACTCATTCATTAGGCAGTCACGGGACTATCCATAAACCACGTGGACACTTTTTTGGGAATCTCAACCCCCCCCCCCCCCCCCTTCGTGGACAATTGCCCATACAAAAAAAATCTTTTTTGTATGGAGCGTGGACAATCGCTTACCCCCCCCCCCCCCCCCCTAAAGTGTCCACGTGGTTTATGGATGGTCCCCACAGAAAATTGGCAATTTCCACCGGGTTTTGGCCGGTAGTTCTGATTCTTCGAACCCGTCAGCTGCTCAAGCCGCGCGATACTTGGTAGACTGGTGGAGTGCAAACAGGGTCAAGTCTAGTACCAATTATGTGCTTCCTCCTCCCCCCTTCCTGCCGAGTCCAAGAACCCGGTCATTGTTTTGCGCCCTAGGCCTGCTTTGACGGTGATTGGTGCTGGTGCAATCGTCTGTCTGTAGCGAAGAAGAAGAAGGTGGTGCTCGATTAAATGGCGCAATCCGCGGAAAACTTGCACGCAAAGCACACAGTACACATTCGAGCGCTCGGGAGCTTTTACCCTAATCTAAGCAATTGCAAAATATGCCAAGAGAGACGATAGACGGGCGGTTTGGTTGGTTGGCTGACGGTGGGATTTGGAATTGCAAAATGCAGCAGCATTCTGATCGTTGAAGCAGCTCGCTCTGAACAACAATCGACACGGCTGCTGGATTGAAGTGCATCTCGCGTGGATGCTGAAGCATCAACAATCATCCTCCCGTAGATGGGTTGCGGCAGAACAGCAGTTTTATGTGAATGCGCAACTATTTTGGTTATTTTTCGAGTGTGTTTTAACTGGTGTGATTTTGCGATGCTGTCGCAGCGGCAATTTTTGTTTTCCTTCACTCTTCGAGCAGAGCGCAGAGTGGTCTGCAGACCAAAGAAAAAAACGGTGGTGATTTTCGATATTGATGCAGTTAAATATTTTGGTTTTGCAGCAGTGCGCTTCAGAGCTCCAAAATTGCCTCCAAACGAGGTCAAGCGTCGTCGAGGCGAAAAATATTTGCGCTTTAAATATTCGCTCGCAATGGAAGTTCACTGTCGAAATCTCCGAGGAGGAGACTGCGGTGCAAAACGAGCCCTGCAACGCGATAAAACGGCAATTTCCCAGAGCCTACTTAGTCGCAAACAATGTCGATTTGCAATACCCCGCGCCTCCTCGCGATCAATTGTTTGTCCAACGCCGACTTCGATACACCTTTCCTATTTTGCCGAAGACTACAATTCCATCCGATAGCAATCGGCAGCGGGCTTTCAATGGCAAGAAGCGCCTGACGCTGGTCTGCTGTGGCATCGTGACAAAAAAGGTTGCACTCAACGACGACGACGACGACAACGACGGCAGCGAATGAATGGATGCTGTGATTCTTGCCATTTTTCTTCCTTCCATTGATGCGAAATCTGCCCGTCGTCGTCGACGACGGTGTGCAAGAATGCAATTGTTGTTGTAGTATCGAAAGGTTAGATTACCCTAACCTCTCTCAGAAAAAAGGTCTACTTCAGCGTCTTCTTCTCATTCTTTGTGGGGGCCGATAATTCAATTAGGCAATCGATACCAGCGCCATTGACGCCACTGCCTGCTTGGATGACCTGCAGGATGGAAATGCAAGAAGCACCAACTAAGAGCAATGGAACAATGGAGCGATAGCTGAATTGATCGGAGGTTGTTAGTCGCAGATGAAGATATCCGGACGGGGACATCTTGCCGGAAATTGATGCAATTTGCAGATCTTCTTTGATATTGCCGGATGGTGTGAGTTTAAGTTTCCGTGGTATGGGGCTGAGGTCTTTAGCAAGAGACTAGGTCAACAAGAAATAATGAACTTCATGTCCAGTCAAGTGCCCACTAGCTTTTAAAATACAGCTTATACAAATATTTGCGACTAGTTTTATTGAACTCGGAGTGGGTCGGAATTTTCGGGGCCAGAATTGTCGGGATTTTTCAAAAACCGGAAATTCCCAAATCCCGGTTTTTTTTATGTTTTCCCAGTTTTCCCTAAAGAGAAACAAATTATACAAATTTCAGTCTGGAAATTCAGATTCAAGTTCAGATTAAAGTCTAGATTATCACCAGTTGATGAGTCTATGAGTTCAAGCTTTAAGAACTTAAACTTTAAAATATGGTTTTTTACCATTTTAAAAATATACCGGAATCCGAAATCTAGGTTCAAACGATACCTTATTTGACATTGAATTGCTAGATATTATTGAATTGCTAGATATTAAAAAAAATGCTAGATATTAAAGAAAAATAAATAATTTTCAAATCATCCTAAAATATGGCCGAAAATGTTAATCAAAATAAATAGCAAAACTTACTACTTGTCACCAGTCTATTCTGCAAAAATATGTGCCAATATTGATAACAAGAAGTCCCAATTACCTGCAACGAGAAAGAAAACAAAAGTTAATTTATCACTCACGTTAATCCCAACTGCCACATTGGAATGAAACGTCCTGTCCATTTCGAAATTGCCCCAGACAGAAGGGAAAAAATATCACCCAACCAAAAACGCCATTATCAACCTGTCACAAAGTCATCATAATCATCGGTCGAAATGGGATAACCGTTCAGATCGCCAAGTGTGTCCATTCTCTCGATTACCTCTACTGACCTCTACCGAAAAAAGAGAAGCGCCCAAGTTTTCTATACTTCGAAAACGAGTGATAGAGATTGATAACCTTTTTTTTGTCGAGTAGGGAATCAGACGAAAAACAACACGCACCAGGTATTATGATAAATGATGATGACACCTGGTTGGAATTTCCAACCTCTTCGCACACTCGACTTCATTCGTGGGGCAAAATATCTTTATATATAGATTTATCGACGGTTGGATGGTTCTCAAACTTCCAGAATGAATTTCAGGTGAAGTGTGAAAAATGAGACGAGTGGGGGAGGAAGGGTAAATTGAACGATGAAATGGAATTTTGTGCTTTGTGCCATTTCAAACGAGCACTCTTCTAACAAGAGGAAAAATGGCGTCCGTCTCCCCCTGTGGAGTGGATCTAATATATGTTTGGAATCTGGTCACGTTTTCCCGAAAGGATGATGACGAACACTCACACTCAATACTGGAGAGAGGTCAAAGGAAAATTTCAAATCGATCCAATGCGTCAGTCAGGGATTTCGTAACGAAATTGCCAATATGACAAACGAAGCAGGCGCCGAGAAGAAATAAGTCATTACGGCCGAAGAAAACTTAACTTTTCCCTTTACCCTATAATTTACTTCCCGAAATGAGGGGCGTTTTGTGAGTGTAACGAGTTGCTCGAAAGTAAAAAAAAAAGTCGAAAGAAAAGTACAAGCCTTTAACTTTTGCTCCCCACACAGTCTTAGTTGGTGGCTTACCTTGCAATTTGCGCTGTTTTTGCGCTGGGCTGAGAAATCCCCAAAATGGAAGCAAACCGAGGAAAAAGAGGAATCGTGCCATTTGTTCGATCCCCATCCCGGGACGGCTCAGCGCCGAAAGTGGAAAGATCCAAAAGGGGCAAGACCGGAGAGTTTCGCACTAAATAATGCAAGAAGAACGCTACTGGTGCCCGCTGCTGCTTGATTTTTACGGCCCAACATTGAACGGTGTTACGTCCGAAAAACCGTATTACTTATTCATATCTGATCTTTATTTTATAGAGAGATGCTACTCTTTCACTTGCTTTAACTTTTACACTCGATATTTTCTCTCCCTTCCTCTTTTCAACTAATCCAGGACTGACTTACAAACTCGCTGTGTAACCTGTTTCGCGTGTACTCACACTTTGTTGATTCGTTTCACTAAAATCCCGACTGCGATCTATTTTTCATGAGTCGTCGCTTGGTCGTCGCCATCGTAGCAGGCCATGAGTTCCGCCGGGGGTAGGCTTTATCAGCAAATTGATTTGCGATGGTTTTTCGGCTGGTTTTTGATGAGATTTTTCATCAGCGTAAATTGGGTTAAGTGTTATTACCCTTTTTTGTTGGGCGGCAACTTGGAAAACGAGTGCACATACTCGAATCAGTTGCTACACGGCAAGTGATTTTATGGGAATGTTTAAATTTAATTTTGGAAATGGGTCACTCTACGAACAAATTTGGCCAATTTACCCGAATGCATTTGGAAACGTGACTAAATTGATTTAATCTAGCTGGAGAAACACCCTATTTTCCTTGAACACTTTCTCAGAAACATCTGGTTCACAACATTTCCAGTGAAATGTTTATTAAACGAGATCAACTTTATCATGATATCTGTATTTACACTAGCCTCCAGCCGTTGCTGGTTCGCTAGCTAGTAGAATATCCATTATCAAAACAAAGTAGCCAGCACCCAAATCAAACTTTATCCACATTTCTCTAAATTTGGTCGAAGAATGCGCAGCTTGCGAGATAAAATTTTGGTGTCTTAGAAAAAGTTGCATGGATTGGCAAGCCTAATAACTTTCTAGAAGACGAAAAATTTCCCAAAAATATTCCTGAAAAGTTAGATTAGGAACATCACCCTAATGGTAAATTAACCTAATTTTCAACCAAACCAAAAGTTGTCCTTTTCCATAAGCAACAACAAAATCAATTTTCCACTTAATTTTGCGATCTGAACCACTGTGCAATTGTTACTGAGAAAGTTTCCAAATAAAAAGTTAACAGTTAAGTTTTTATTGGGAAGCTATAAATTGAACAAGGTGCAAGATATTGCGCGTATTCCCGAAAAAGACACGTGGCATACCAGCCTCGAAACGACGCGCCGCGTTTTCGGCAAATGCGCGCTGTCCAATCCCATACTGTGCATTTTGTTTTTGTTGATCTTCTTCTTCGAATTGCATGGCATTGTTGCCGGGAATGTTTTTTATTGCACCAAAAGTGCAGAAAATCGCTGGCAACAGTGTCTGCGGCACATTCTGAAATGCCGCGCGGCGTGTACCTTCAAGAGAAACGGACGATATCGAAATTTATTTCGATTGCAAATTTGATTTTACGTCTAAAAATCAAAATCAAAAATCATGATCTTTTCAAAAATTGGGAACACTGCCAAATTTAGACAAACTTGTGTCATAGCTCAAACGATAGTATTTTTCATCTAATCTATATTCAAAAACAATATTTTTCAAAAAAAAATAATTTGGGCAATTGATTTTTGTGTGAAAAATCCAATAAAAAAATAAAAAAAAAATACTCATTTTTGAGAGAAAAAAGACACCAAAGCTCCAAAACTGCATCATTATTCGGAAAATCAATTTTCCACCTAATTTTGCGATCTGGACCGCTGTGCAATGGTGACTGAGAAAGCTTCCTAAAAAAAAGTTAACAGGAAAAATTAATTAACAGACTCATACTTTCAGAGGCTTCAATATCGTTGAAGCAAATATAAAAGAAATTTTCAGCTATAACTTGAAAAAGGTGCACAAATTTGATTTTACGTCTAAAAATTAGTTTCGACTTTTTTCAACGTTTATCAAATATCATGATCTTTTAGAAAATCGGGAACACTGCCAAATTTTGAAAACTTGTGTCATCGCTCAAAAGATAGTATTTTTCTATAATTTATATACAAAAACAAGATGTTTCAAAAATGATTAATATGCGCAATTTATTTTTTGTGAAAAGTCCAATTAAAAAATTCAAAAACCTACTCATTCTTGAGAGATTTGTTCTATACTGTAAAAATTGGATTTTTCAAGATCAGTAATATTTTTGAACCTTTTCCAACAAAATCTAAACTAAATAGAGCTCATAGCAATTTAGAGTAGAGATTCAATATAATTGGTCATTTTACAGGATATCGGCAGCTCCCGTATGGGTGTACGCGGCAAGTGCCAGCTCACCCCCGACAGCAGGTGATGTCATATCTTGTTTCAATATACCACCACCACTACCACTGTGTCAACAACATCGCAATCTGTGCGATAACCAGATAACAACTCGGCCGAAGCTTCCAAATAATTCAATTACAACGCGATAAGCCCTGATTTTGGCAAAGCCTGCCATGCATCGAATCGAAACTATTAGAGAAAGCAAAGCCTACTTGTATTTACAAAAAATAAACTTTATATCAAAAGAAATCAAACTAAAACATCCTACAATTGTTCCGGGCAAAATAAATCTATCATTCAGCTGTCGTGTCACGTATGGAGCAATATTTCCTGGACGTCGACGTTGACATTGGTCCAAAGAGAAGGTGTTCGCGTCACAAGGTGGACTACACAACAAAAACAGTGCTGATAAGAACATGAAGATAACTTTTTGTGTCGCATCGTGCTACACACCACGTTTTTCAGCTGTGAATGAACCGCAAGTTTGTTTCAAAAGTTATCCAGTAACCAGAGTCTTACGGCACCATTGAAGATGTTACACAGCCAACTGCGATCTATTGCATGTTGAACTATTTTGAACAATTTTATTGCCTTTTAAATTTTACGGCACCTTCAAATCTGCATTTGTCTTTATTTAGTTGAACGTTTAGCAGCAAAAAAACTACTTGCAAATTTGTATCAACGTCGTGAAAGAATTTGAATGTGTCTTCTACTTTGAAGCAGTTTTGCGGTTTGTTGCCGAACTTCCACCAACGGCGCCAGCAAATTTATGACTTTTTCAGTTGGAGTTTGTGACGAACTAGAAGAACCTCAAAAGTGGTTCGTTTTTATGGCTCGTCTGCATAGTAGAGATGCACACAAGTGGTGGTTTCCCTCACTGCTCGTATCGTTGTTTGCTTGAATCTCTTCGACACACACACGAGGTTACTCTTATCAGAGCAAGCTTCTCTGCCCGTATCACATTTTACCCCTTTACACAAAACGAGGGGACATCCAGTAATTAAATCTTACATTCCAGCGGTACCACTCGAGAGCGGAACTCCACATTGGTGGACCCCTCATCACTTCTTAAGGGGGACGTCGCTATCCGATTTGCTCTCCCTCATTTGTCGCCTCAACCAACCATGACAAACTGCTCGTGCACTGGTTGATAAGAACGTGGTTCTTTCGTTAGTGAATTGAGTGAGAAATAATTATTCAGTCAATTTTCATGTTTTCAAACAAACACGGTTTTGTTATCAAACACCCCCCGTAATTGGACATGGAACATATTGACAGCGGGAAGGTAGATTGTGGCTACCCACGCCAATCGAAGTAGTCTGCAGGTACGACGGTCTGACGTGGAAACTTCTTCAGGCAACTTTGGGGCTTGACGCAATGATTGGAGAGTAGGTTGCTACGATGGAATCGCCAAATTGCAATTGAAAGATTTTAAAGGACTACAAATATGGCAAATATTAAAATATCCAATGTTTTACCAACATTTCTCATGTCTGAAAAAATCTCAAGTGTTTCCAAGCAATAGTGAGATGTCTTGTACAGACGAAAACAGAAAGCTTACTAATTGCTGAATAAATTATCCTTTAAAAACTTGTCGCATTGTCGTACCCGTCAACACCAACTGGGCAAAAGATGAAACTATTGCCAAAGCTTTACTCAGCCGGGCAGCTTGTCAATCCCGGAGGAAAAACTTTGCCAGCGGCTGTTGGAACGTATTTAAGCACATACCAGAACAGAAGCAGCAGCAGCAACTTTTTTGCATTAGCAATACCCGAGCAAACTTGAACAGCAGCTGCTGACGTACTTATCTCGAGCGAGAGTTTTCTTCCCACTTTATTTATTTAGTTGCGCAAAGTTGGCCACTTCTTTTACGAGCTCAATCGCGCACACAGCTTGCCTCGATCAATCATGCGAAAACAACCATTTTGAGAACTTAATCAAAGAGAGCCTTGATTTAATGGTCCTGGTTTGGCCATCTTTGGTAAAAAGGTCGCTGCCAAGGCTTCGAACGCAGCTCAGCTCGGGTGACTCAGCAGCGTTGAATGAACTAAAATCCGAAAACTTGCAGCGGACTTTGAAGTTCGAGTCGAGAGAAGCGAGAAAAAAAATTCCCGCTGAAATCCAGTTTCACGTTCAAGGAGACGAACGCTGGTTGAAACGAGAAACTGGAAAAACCGACTGATTGCCGGGTTGTTGAAAAGTTGCCACTGTCCAGCGGAGTAGGCCCCACACATGATCTGGATCCAAGCAGGCCGAATGGCAACAACAACAGGGGGACCGATATAGGAAACCCGAAAAGGGCCAATGACAAGGGCGAGAGGAAAACAAGCAGCCAGCTCAGATTTACGTCCCGGCCGAGTAAGTCGTGCAGAAGAAAAGGCATCATTAGTTTTGCAAATTTGCAAGTCCACAAGCGGAGAGGCCGGACACGGTGGGTGGGGTGTTTGTTTCCATCAAGTCTCGTTCTTCTGGATTCGGCTGCCACTCTGTATTCCTCTTCCTTGCTCGCGATCCGCTCTAATGGATTTTACGCTGAAAAATTATGGGGAAACATGACCCCAGTTGGCATTCCAACATAGACAACTCCAGAAAATGTCCAGACCCAACGTAATTCTTCAGCAAACTTTCAAGACATTTATGTTTGACAGCATTGACCTTTTTAAACAGTACATCCCCACGCAGATCAAAGCAGTCCGGGAGACGAACCCGCTTTCTGTCGCAGCCTACCTAGACGACGCAGTCGGAACGAAACACGGATATCACTCACTCACGCCACCGAGAACCAACACGGCAAATTTACGTTTACCGAGGCATGAACCCGGCGAGCGAGGCGTTCGCATCGTTGCAGAGGACAAAAAATTGCACTTCTTTTCGCCGTCCAAACGTGCTCGTCGCAAAAATAACGCCGTTTCTTCCGTTCCCGGAGGCTACAGCCGACGAGTCTCCGGCAAAGGACACACAACACACGATTATAACATAAATCGAAATTGGACACCCTTACCCTTAAAGTTTGAGGTGGGGTAGGTGACTCTAACCATCCAAGCTTGCCATGGCTTCAAAGTTATCCAGAACGTGTCTGGGAAGGACCATGACCACATGGTTGGAGGGTGGGGTGCGCGTGGGGGGGGGGATAAAAAATTGAGATATATGTGGGTACCGGCTTTTGGGGAAGGTGCAAAAAAATACAATTTGTTTTTCGCTTCGACAACTGGGAAATTGAATAAAAAAAGTTCAAGAAGACCATTAAAACGAATTGGATTCGTTCTGGAGTTGAACGGAAGAGGAAAATATGGAAATGTTTTAGGGAAGTGTCAGTGGATATTTATACATTTTCCAGAATTATGCGACCATTTAACAACAAAGTCAGATAGTTACGAACATATTGTGAAAAATTTCACTTAAAAAGTGTGCAAGTTACAATTATATCAAATTCATGATATCCAATGATACTATTTCACACAAATATGGATCCAAATCCCTCGCTTGGTCCAAAAGCAATCCTAAAACTGTCAGACCTTGACTGTCAAATGCAGAACAAAAATGTAAACAGAATATTGGTGAATACAAATCGAAGAGAGAAAATTTCAACAAAAATCCAGCAGTTGCCTTGACCCCTCTTCGATTTACATGAAACTTTGGTCTGAGGGGTAACTTTGGCCCCTGATAACTTTTTAGAGTGTACCAATAATTTACAAAGTTGTAGAGCAGACAAAAAAACTAAATTTTGTATAAACATAAAAGGTTTGCATGTATTCTTTACAAGTTATCAGCATTTTACGAGAAAATATTTTGGAATAGTTAGATTTAGACCATTTTTTGAGTTTTAACCCCTAAAACCCCTATAATGTGCTCTTAAAAGTATGTTTTTTCGGAAAATCCAATAAATTTGGCAGCATTTCAAAGCTTTTTAAAAAAATAAATTTTGGGACCATAGAAAGCAAAAAGGACGTGAAACTTGGGGAAAAGATATTTTCATCTTTCATGTATTCATTGATATATTGAAAATTTGTGACAGAGGCATAAATGTAATGCTGTAAAAACCATCTTGTGATACATATTGCGTAATTTTTTGGGCTTGAAATTTAAATTTAGTTTTCGATTATCTGAAGTTCTGAAGTTAACATATTATATTTAGAAAAATTACTTGAAACATTATTGAATAATATTTTTGATTAATCTAGCATAACTATATTTTTACACTTCCGATTCGAATCATAAAATTATTAACAAACCAATTTCAAGACTTTAAACCACTTCGTCAACACGCTTATTAATAATTCAATCGCATAAATCTCACCCAACAATGTGTCAAATATTTATCAACTTATGTCACCGGGGTCTCATCTCCCTCTCAAACCACTCAAAACAAGCCGAAATTTGGATTTTGCTGCTCATCCTACTGCAGCCAACTTTCGCCCAGAGCCAGTCAGTATAAATGTCGCAGCACATCATATTCACCGCCGCACCCCGTTCCGGTTTGGCAGCTTGTACGCAAAAAGATGCAAAGCCCAACAAGCAAGGTGGAAGTGATTTAAGCCGATACTTTTGCATTAATAATTTATACCCCCCAAGTCCGTTCCCGGACGTGTGCGACGACTTCTGATGCACGCTGAATTTAATAACTAAAAATTTAACATATCCACATCGCATCATCTCGGCGATCAGCGTGGCAGGCTTCAAAATCAGTCACATAAATAAAGAAATCATTTCGCAATTAATTATCATATTCATTCGCGCGACGCTGTTCGGTGGGGGAGCT
Source organism: Culex pipiens pallens (assembly GCF_016801865.2). Taxonomy (NCBI): domain Eukaryota; kingdom Metazoa; phylum Arthropoda; class Insecta; order Diptera; family Culicidae; genus Culex; species Culex pipiens. The sequence goes on from NC_068938.1 coordinate 223,467,832, forward strand.
TTCGGTTTTGGAACTCACCTGCGCTGATCAGTTCAGTTTCCCTTCTGATGGTCACGTCCGCAGCCTACTTTGTTGACATTTAGCACATGTATTTTCCTCCTTCACTTGACACGTTGCGCTCGCACTTTGCCAATATCATTCAGCACTTTATACTCTTCGCTCGTTCTCAGATGTGTGTTGTAATTTTTTGTAATTGATATTTTTTCTCTCTTTTCATTCATTCGGATGCCCCTTTCGATATGTGCTATGATATTTTTGTTGCTATTCTATTTTCCCCTCTTGCTTGTGTTTTTTTTTTCACATATCTATCCAATCTGGTCGTTCTTTCACTTTTCTGCGTCACACGCACACTACCACACCAATTTGAACGCTTTACATGTGTTTGCTCTCTGTTGGAGGAAGAAAATCGATATGAATACAATTTCCCCTAGAATGCTTTTCCTTCGTGAATTTAAAACACACAATCTCATAAAACCACACACTAACATTCTGGACCACACTTGCTATCGTCTCGAGAGAACGCAGCAGGCCTTGCATGTGCATTCCATCGAGGAAAAAGTCATCAACTTCATTCAAAAGCACTGGCTACTTGGATTCATGAACAGCGGATTGTCGAAATTTCCCCTTCTCAGTCACGCACACACTCTTTTGCAAGGAATCACGACGTGCACACCAACACAGTAGCACGTGGCACCTGTGCGAGGGTGTGTGAGTGTGCGCAGGATATGTGTTGCACAAAAAAGGACGAATCCACCCACCCACACACAAACAGTCGCAGTCCTCCTACACATCGACCACCGTGTTCAGAGAATAGAAAACGCAGTCGTCTGTCGTCGCCAAGGTACAAAAATAGACTCAAAAAGCATTAATGAATTGGATGTATTTTCGACTGGTATGCGCGACAGATGACGTACAACTTTCGCTGGAAAATGATATAAAAATCCAAACAAAATAAGTCCCAATCAAGTCGCGACAAAGGCGAATTGCAACTCGAACAGGGAAAAAGTTAACGGGTATTGTCATTAGCATCCTCTTCAGGCTTTACTTTCCAATCGGCGATCAGAGTGGAGGCATTGAACAAAAATTCAACAATCCAAGCAACCCGCAACACACTCTCATCGGCGATCGCCGCATGGTACTCCCGGTGGAGGTGGAGGAGTAGGCGGCGACGACGATGACGGCGGGCAGACGTGAGTCCATAACAAATTGAAGTTGGCCAAGAATTCTTCGGCCTGCTTGGACCGAACCTGGCTGGACAGAAAGAGGAACAACAGCCAGCAGGCGCGAGTTAAAAGAAGAATGAGAGAAAACCCGATTAGCCATTGGGTAAACAAAGAAGAATCTGAACCCGCGAAGCGATTGGGATCTCAAGCAGGTAAGTCCAGCACTTCTTCGTCGGGTGCCCTATTTCAAGTTCAATACTCGTTTACGAGCCTCTCGAGCTCGATGGGGAGCCTCTTCTTTCGCGTGTACACCCGAAGAAAAGCCCCAAGACGTGAGCTCATTGCTAAACACTTTGCTGTCGTTTCCTACACACTTTACACACTTGCTTGTCCAAAGTGTGCTCGAATCACTCCTCTACTTCACGCAGATTTCTTCCTTTTCAACTCCAAAACCAACGTGAAATTCCTACCCCTCACACAGTTCACCAACTGAAGGAGGTATCCCACTCACGATATCCAAGTAGCCACCGCACGAACTGTCAAACTTTGCGTCACAGGATTCGCACACTCACGGAAGAGAACAAGACAAGGAACTTGGTCGTCGCGACGCGCAGCTTCAAACCAAGACTGCTCCGTGCTTCCTACGACTGCTGCTGCTGCTGCTGCGACCGTGCAGAGAACCCGACCGATTACGACTGGCCATACTGGTCCAACGGACCAGGGGAAATAACTTCGAGCTTCTTTCGCTCTCTCTTGCGCGCGCTAACACCACCACATGGAAGCGCGGCGCCGTCCAACACTACGAGCGCAGCAGGCGGCGATGTGTTGGATGATGGATATAAACAAGCGCTGCTGATGGGGAGCCCACCGCCGGTTTGTTTACATTGCTCCACGGCTGAGAGAGTGTTGGTTTGGTTGGATTGTAGTAAGGGAGCTTTTTTGTTCCTCTGGTGGAGTCATCTGGTGGAGCTCGATAGTAAGAGCTTCAAAGCTCCAGGCGTGATATCCAACGAGGGATACATCAATGCTAACATCAATTTTGCGAGTGAAAAGTTATTTTAAAAAGTGAAAAGCAATCAATCTGTCAGTTTTTTAATCAGCCAATTCGCCAATCTGTCAATTTGTCAAACTGTCAATTTGCCATTCTGTCAATCACTTTGAAATTCAGTTAATTTTTCAATCGGTCATTTTGCCATTTGGCGATCTTTCGATTTGCCAATCTGTCATATGATAATCTGTCAATTTCACAATCTGTCATTTTGACAATCTGACAATATCACATTCTGCTCATGTCACCATCTGTCATTTCGTCAATCCGCAAATTCGTCACTCTGTCAATCAAAATTACAAACTATTTTGTCAACTTGTGAATTTCAAAAAAAATAAGTTCAATGTTTGTTAATCTCTTTGAAGCACAAATGATTTTTACCGGAGTTGTGAGTGCACTCTGCCTGTTGTAACCTGTTCTATTCAAAAATTTCAAAACATTTTGTTAAAATTAGTCCAAATCTCTAGTAAAAACTAACTTATGTGATTCGATTATCCGAAGTTAAATTTTGCCAAGGTCTTCGGATAATCGAGTCTGGACTGTATACAATTTGGAATGCTAAATGAACAAATCCGGAGTTTTTTTTTTAAAAAAAAAAGGTCCAATAAACCAAATTTTCAGTTTTTGCTTTTTGGGTATTTTTTAATACCCCTGACTCAAGGCGGTTTCAAAAACACCCAAAAAGCAAAAACTGGAAATTTGGTTTATTTGAGCTTTCAAAAAAAAACTCCAGAAACTAAATTGTAACTTGATTATTCACCAATAAAATTACATTAAATTGAAAAAAGAATAGCTGTCTCGATTAACCCCATGTACTCCAGATGACACTACTGTGGGCTATTTCATTTATTTAATGATTTATATAGATATGATTTCAGGAATACTTTCTGTCCATTTCAGCACGAAGAATAGTCCACCTGGCAGACAAATCGTTGACGCACGCTGCAGTCCTTATCGTTCCATCTGTTCGCACTTTCCTGGTAAACTTCCACGCAATGTTCGATTCCGCCATGATTGTCCGGCTGGCCAGGATATTAATTCAAATATAAATTTGGACGCCAAATCGGCTTGCCTGTTGTAATCCACAGGAAACTCCTGGACCTGCCGAGATCGGTACCGGCAATCCAAAACGTCCACCCGTACACAGCGTTTACATTATTTAAAGCCAGTTGTATCTCGCTCGTGTCTGCCGCAGAAGTCACCGATGCCAACCTTAAGCCATACGATTCACACGCTTGCCAGGCTTCGAAAAAGTTGAGTCTTTCCAGGAACGCTATGTACTTTGTTCCTGATCTTGCTGCCCGTAAAACTTTAGCTTGAGGGCTTGAGTTGGAACTAGGTGCTATGAAAGTACCATTTCTTTCAGAAGAACTGCAAGTAGCATTCGGGAGAACTACGGCTACCAAGAGGCAAACTACTTTGAAAAGCATTTTGATGATACTAAGTGTCTTGTTAATGAAACCGGTCATTTATAGAGCAGAGGATCTCCCTCGAAATGATAAGGAAGTGATAAAATATTTTGATTGCAAAAGCTTTCTCAGCTTCCTGTCGTGCATGAGAAATATCATTTGACTTAGAGTTGACCCTTGAGATTTAAGCCATTAAAATCATTTCAAAAATATGAGTTCAGATGTTATTTTCTGAAAATTGATATGAAGTAAAAAACAAAACCTCAAAAAAATTAAAAACATCAAACTTAGTCACATTACATAGATAAATATTGATAAACATTTATTAAGGTTTCTCCGAAAATGAATTCAAAAGAATATTTTAAGGCTGTGCTTGATAATCAAAAATATGACAACAAAATTTTTTATATTTTTTTTTGTGATTGGATTATCCGAAGTGAAATTTTCACAGCATCACCAAGGGTTATTTCTAGGAAAGTCGCAGGTAAACAAAGCGTGACACAAAGTATCTCAGGAACAAAGAAATTCGCTTATCTTATGTTATCTTGGAGCAACTGCATTTCTGCATTAAGTACATTTAATTCTTACTTGACTCGTTGTCTCAATCGCGGATTTATTTTTGAATTTTTATCATAAGTATAAAAAGAAATGTATAAACAAACAATTAGCTTAATTATTTACATACAATATTTCACGGATGAGTTATTTTTTTTAATTTGTAGAGCAAATAATTTGATTTTTTGATTTTTGAAAAAAAACCTTATTAGATTAACATAGTGTTCCATTTGCTGGAAAGACCTGAAAATGAAAATAAAACAAAATGCTCAGATTTAACGGGGATTTAATCCATTCAAACTTCAAAGTAATTCTGGAGACATGAATCGTTATGAAGCGCAAACTTTTCTCATTGCACAGTGTTTTTATATGAAAATAGCCATGTATTATATAAATAAAGTTCTATTGTTTTTTTTTCTTAGTGAGGAAGAACTAGATTCTGTTTCCACATCATAATTAACTAACTTGATAGTCAATTTTACTTTGATAATTTTTTCTACCCATTTACAAAGTTCATTACAATCTATTTTGAGGTAAAGAGCACAGGAAATATGTAAGCAAGTTTTTATTTGTATAGATAGGATTGCAAAATATAATAACAAACTAGCAAAAGATAATAATTGTCTGTAAAAAAAACCATCTCAGCACGAAGCATTGTCCACCTGACAGACAAATCCATGGCGCTTATTGCAATCAACATCGTTCCATCTGTTTGCACTTTCCTGATAAACTTCAATGCAATATTCGTTTTCGCGCGCATTGTTCGGCTCGCCAGGATACCAATTCAAATATAAATTTGGACGCCAAATCTCCTTGTCTGTCGTAATCCACCGGAAACTTCTGTACTTGCCGAGGTCGGTTCCGGCAATCCAAAATGTCCACTTGTATTGCGCGTTTACATTATTCAAAGCCACTTTTATCTGGTTCGTATCTGACGGAGAAGTCACAGATGCCAACCTTAAGCCATACGATTCGCACGCTTGCCAGGCCTCTAAAAAGTTAAGTTTTTCCAGAAACGTTACGTACTTTGTTCCAGAATGTATTGCACTCGAAATTTTGGCATGAGTACTCCAATTGGAACTTGGTGAAATAAGTGTACTATTTTTACCAGAAGTACCGCAAGTAGCAATCGAAAGCACTACGGCTACCAAGAAACAAACTTCTTTGAGAAGCATTTTGACGATACTAATTGTCATTTGAATGGAACGGCCATTTATAGCAAAGATACCCCATTGAAATGATATAATTGGTGATATACTTGAATACATTGTACAATATCAATCTTACCAATTATCTCAGAATTGGGTTAAACACATAAAGATGTAAAAACGGGATGTTAAAGGCAAGTGCACTTCAAATAGTAATTGCTATATAAATAAAAAGTTGCTCTGTGTTTGTCACGATATACCTAACTCGAGAACGCTATTATGGAAAATTTAGACGAAGCTAGGCGGGACAGCGATCAAATAAAAAACATGATTTAGGTAGCAAATAAAGATAAAAGTCTTTTTTATTGTCTGAAATTTTAAAACCAACGCCAAAATTTACCGTGAAAAGCGCGCTTCACAGCCTACTGTTCTGATGAACTCGCTGCGTCCAAGCTGCAAATGGCTGCTTACAGACTGAACTCAGATGAGCTTTCAGAACAGTAACTGCTGTTTGGTTCACCTTTTTCGGCTAAATTAGGGAAACTTTACCGTATGCGTTGTACAGGCTTCACTTCTCACAAGCAACAAATATTCTCTTCTTCTTTTTGATATTGTTTAGGTTTTTATTTTTTTTTTTCTAAAGCACATCATACAAACACTAACGATTGGCTAAACTACAACGTTTGTTTTTCGTAATATTTTAGCTGATTACATGTATATGAAGTATTGTCTAGCTTATTCAATATAAATGCTTAGTCGTTAACACATTTACTAGGTTTTCTTAACAAAATCGCGACTCTTTAAATTCTTGCAACAGCTAACATCATAATCCTACAATAATATCATAATAATAAATAGCTTATTATTTTATCTCTCTATCTCTCTTGTTCAACAGCACAACTTGTCCACACTGTTTTCAAATATCAACTAAATCGAGCGAGGTATTACTTTCAATAAATCTGAGGGTTCAGAGAGCACAATCCAGCACATTTGGCTGTTTCTGTGATGGATTGTGAGCTCTCTTTTTTGTGTTTTACAATAAACTCTTTTCAACTAACGTAACAAAATCTCCTCCTTTGATTTAATTGGCTTTAATGTCTAGAAAATAGGAAGTCCTAACTTAAATCGAAACTCTTTGGCAGATTTGGCGGAATCAAACGAGCCACTCCGTGGCCAACGGAAACGACAACTTTTTCGTCCGGAATCCGGAATACATCCTGTTACCTCCACCACCGTTGTTACAGCAGTCGTCGGTTGGATAGTAGCTAAAGTTGTAATACCGGTAGTAAGTACTATTGTTATCACTAGGCTTCTTGCAGCAGCTTGCATCGACGACATCGAACGGCTTATCATAGTTGTTATCATTATCAGTACCACTAGGTGAGCCACTAGGATCAACGGCGATGAGATTAGCGCTATGTTTACAGTTGTTGTAGTAGTTTGGGGAACAGCTACAGTTCGTTGGTGAATCGATACGATTAAAGCAACAGCAGCAACGACAGCTACGCGGGCCCGGCACATCCGGGGCGCCTTCCAGTTCACGGCAATCATGTCAGACGGCGGTGCCGGAGTAGATCTGGCCGGGCACGGCCGTCGGTATCAGCGGTTCCGGCTTGAACGTTTGGCGAAGACGCTGGGGTGAGAAAAAAGTCGTAAGTTTAGCAAGAGTTCCATTCAAGGCAAGATAAAGTACCAAGCGTCTCCATCGAACTGTTCCAGGCGAAACACATTCATGGAGTTGCATGGTAGTTAACTGTTAGTTGATCGATAATTTTTTATCGATTACGCGGAACGCGTGAAATCGATATTTTTAAAGAACTTGAAACGCATTTCCAAATTTAAGGCTCGATCAAAAATAAATACCTAACCAATTAAGGACGCCTATAATTTTCGTATGGTTCTTATTTCAATCACATTTTCATGGATATTTCAATATCGTCCGTGAATTATTCTATTTTGAAATGAATTGAAAATTTTAGCAACCTATTGATGATTCAAAAGGACAAAAGGACTGTTAATGTTACTCAATACTTACATCCTTACAGTCTCCATGGCTGGCCATAAATTTGTAAATCGCGTACAGTGGAATACAAAGCACCGACGACAACGTCAGAATCCAGCCGGCGGCCACACTCCATTCAGGGTACTCGTACTCCCCCTCCAGCATGGCTTCGTAACCTAACAGCGAAAACACCAGAATGCACTGAAAAGAAAAACATTCTTAATGATCTAATCACATTAATTTTCGCCCAATAAAACTCACAAACAAAAACGTCGGACTGATGTACTTCCAGCAGATCCGCCAAAATAGCGACGGTTTCTTGCCCAACATTTGCTCGATGTCGGACGAAAAGTTGTCCACGCCGTAGAACCAAAACACCCCGGCCGCCTCCACGAACACGACAAACAGTATCGCCAACCCGGGCCCGTAAACGTTCAGGAAGTTGACCAAATAGACGCCACCCTGTAAACAGAGAAGGGGGGGGAAATAGTCAAACAAGTTCCCTCTTGAGGACGCATTGATGTCACCCTAGGAAAGGTTTTTTTTTCTATTGCGAAATTATTCGCTCGTCAACTCATCAAAGCAGGCGCCAATCTAGTAACCGTCCAATCGAGCACGCCACACAACCAATCATTTAACGCTACATCGAAAGTCCATCAAGGCTGTGTGCTCTTTACTCTTCCTTAATCAAACTCCTTATCACATTGGGAAGAAATCCTGGACGGGGGGCTCGAAGGCTCGTCCACTCTCGAGACCTCGAGATCCAAGATAAAAATCCGGCTAGATAAATAAAACTTGGCCACTACTTGCACCGGTTACCGCAAAGCGAGGGTAGTTTCGTTTCCCACGCCAAAGGGCCAAGGGGCTGCGAAGAAAAGAATCAATTTAATTCGCCACTCTCGCTCACTGCTTGGTTCGATCCAAGGATGCTGTGTTGTGCTCCTCCGCGAACGCCGAAGATCCAAGTTTTCCCATGAAAGTAAAGAAAAACGGCAAACGTAGCAAGCGGCGACGGCGCGTTGAGTGATTTGAATTGATAACAGACAGCGGAATAAGGATTGTGGGAGGGGGAGGGGGTAGGAAACTAGGACAAACCGTTGACTAGGGAACGCTTTTTCCATGGCTTGCTTTCTGCGATGCGGAGCGATACTGACCGGTAGTGGCCGAAGTGAGCGAAGAGTGTGGCGAATTCCAGGGGATAAATAATGTTTGTGTTAATTTAATCACTTGTGGCCACTTGATAGGAAGCAACAGTTACGTTTTACTATCAATTTCATGTTTAAATGCATGAAGTTGGACGGTTTGTGTAGGGATGCTGGGTATAGAAAGCAATTTGAAACATTTGTTTTTGTTGTTGCTTGATTTTTTTTTAATTTTATGATACAGTTTATCAGAATTATTTTGAATATATTGCAAGGTTTCTTTCAATGTGTTCAAGTATGCAGTACAAATGTTTTTCATTTTCTATGAATTAATTTTTTCTCATGTGTGAGTCTTTTTCAGAACGTAAAAAAAAATCGGGATTTTTAATGATTGCATGCAAAAGAAAACATTTTGCACCATTAGTTTCTTCTATACAAGGCTCCATTCGAATATTCCTAAATCTGTATCTTTAGAAGATTTTTTCTGATCAATTTAGTATCTGGGGCAAAGTAGTAGGTTATGATTAGGCTGGTTCAAATTTTATTGAAAGTTTTGATGTGTCGGCTCGGTGGTAAAACATATAAAATTTTATATTTCATGCCCATCTTTGAAAATGTTGAAGGAAAAATGTACCACCAAATGCAACAGTTATGCTACAGAGAAAAAAAATGCAAAATAAATTTACAAAAAAAACATGAAAAAATGATTATCAACGCAGAACAATGCATTTCAAACAGTTGCATTTGGTTATACTTCTATTTCCATTAAAATTTCTAAGTTTTTTGAAAAAAACTGCCCCCGATTTTGGCGAAATATAAACATTGAAAAATATTTGCAAGGACTTTATTGAATGAAAAAAAAAACTTTTGGAAAAAGACTAATATACTGTAAGTTTTTTTCCAAAAATTATTTTTAGATTCAAAATCAAATTTTCAATATTCTCATGAAGGAAAAGCACAACCGCATAAACATATTTTCGAAAAGCTGTGAAATTTCCTACAATTTATTTTTCTCTAATAAGTCTTCTTTTCCAACTCGATAGCTAATGGTTCGATTTTGAATTTGAAAATTGAATTTGAATTTTGAAAATAAATGGTAGTGAAGTCATAAAAATAACTATTTCCATTAAATATTTTGACTATTATTTAAATTTTTAATTTTGCCTTGATAAATTTGTAATATTTTTTGTTTCAAAATTCCAGTCTCGATTATCCGAAGCCTCGATTATCCGAAGTTTCGATTATCCGAAGTTCGATTATCCGAAGGTTTGTATGGGACTTCGGATAATCGAATCACGAACAATTTTTTTTTTCTTTTTTTTCTTTTTCTTGTTTTAAACATCAAATTCGAGTTCTGCAACCCCATTTTAGTCAAATTTGAATAGTTGATTGCCTATTAAATAATAAAATGCATTTTATCAATATTTCGTCACCGCCATATTGGCCGCCATCTTGGATTTAAAACATTTAAATTACTTTAGCGTAGTTTAGGGGTCATACTTAAGCTCGACAACCAAAAATAAGACAGCGAAAAAATAAAAAATTTTTATGATTCGATTTTCCGAAGTTTTGATTATCCGGAGTGAAATTTGTCCGAGGCCATCGGATAATCGAGTCTGAACTGTATGGATTGAAATTTAAAATTTAAATATAACTTCGGAAAAACGAAAATTCAGACAAATGAGTCTGGACCACTATATCAACTTATTTTTCAGAGAAAATAAAAAAAAATCTTTTTAATTACAAAACAAAGAGTTTACATCATTATTCACAAATACTGCAAGTTGAACCAATGTTACAGAATTCACTCAACCGTACGCAAGGACGATTTATCAGCCTTGAACACTTTATGTGTGTTCCGTTCAAGTTCGGCAAAATAAAAATCACCCTCATGAAACATTCATGAGCTGGTCAGTGCCTATGTACTATGAATTCATCTCCGTAGTTCAACACTTTACTGCTTTAGCAAAGCCTGCTTCGATGGTTGAAAAGTACCAAGCGTCTCCACCTTTTAATACTCACATAGGTCATCGTTGGCAGGGAACAGATGTAGATAAACCCGAGCAAAATCAGCACAAACAGCTCTCGCCGTCGTCCAATAACCCTCGGGTATTCATCGCACAGTGCCGTTATCATGGCCTCCAACCCTCCAAAGGTGCTGTCCAGCCCGAGCGTAATGAGCATCAGGAAAAAGATGATCGACCAAAACACCGACCCCTTCATCATGGCAATGGCCTCCGGATACACGATAAACACCAGCCCCGGTCCCTCCAGGCCAACGTCCTCGATGGACTTGTTCTGCACGTGGGCCATATAGCCGAGCACCGAAAAGATCACAAACCCGGCCAGGAAGCTGGTCAAGCAGTTGATGCTGCTCGTCAGCAGCGCGTCCCGGTAGCAGTTGTTGTTGAACTTGTTGTAGCTGGACAGCGCCAGCAGGGTTCCGAAGCCGGGTCCCAGCGAGAAGAAGATCTGCGAGGCCGCGTCGATCCAAACCTAATTTTTAAAGAATGTTTTAAAAAATGAGAGAAATTTGATTGGTCTAGCTGTGTCTCACCCTCGAATTCTTCAACTTGTGCCACTCCGGCGTCAGATAGTACCGGATGCCCTCGGCTGCCCCGGGCAGTGTCACCCCGCGGGCCAGCAGGATGAGCAGCACAACGTACGGCGCCAGGGCCGTAACCCAGACCACCTTTCCGGCGCTGCGGACTCCCTTCCACAGTGAAAAGTACACCAGCACAAACACTCCAAAAACGCACAGCGCCAGCGACGGTTTCACCGGTCCCATATAGTCCAACCCGTCTGATTTGTACTGCTCCAGGACCTGGCGCCTAATGACGTATGAAACGGAATAGAGAGGGGACCATTAAATGGACGTCGTTAAATTCGATGACATCCGGAAGTGAGATGACCACTTCGCGGGATTTAATGGGAACATTTTTACGAGAAATCGACACATAGTAGGCGACGACGCTGGGATTTCCGTCGTAAAAGTCGATAATGCAGGTGAGCGCGTGCATAAAAATAGCTAATAAACTCACTCGAAAAATTCTCGCGCCGGACTGGTCCGGACCATTTCAATCCCCCCGACCATCACCGACGCCGGGTTGGTGGCCACCGTCGATGTGGAGGTCAGCAGTGCCTGGGTCGTTCCATTGAGCACGGTCTGCACCATCGGTCCAATCGTCGTAGATGCGTTCGTAAAGATACTGTCCACCAACGTAGTCGTTCCGTTGAGCAATCCGGTGGCCGCGGTGGCAGTCGCATTGGCAAAGGCCGTCACCGGAGTGCACGCCTCGGTGTTCCAAACATTGCCACATTTCGTCCACGGCAGCTCGGTGGTAAATGAGGCAAACAGATAATAAACGGCCCAACCGATTATGGTGTTGTAGTACATGCCCATGTAAATGTCGATCAAGCAGATTGCGTAGCCAACACCTGTGGAGTAGAGTAGAAAGTGAGGAATGGAGAAAACAGTAGGCGACGTCCTCGTGGAAAACAGGTGCCAAATTGCTTACTCAATCGAGCAATCGGATAAGTTGGCCATGAGTGCTTCGTTGACCGCGTGAGTTGAGCAGTTTATCGAGACATGTGGATAATTTACGAGCCCAGAGAGCTAAATATAAATGTAAATTTGCGAATCTGGTGCGAGACATTTCGCCGAAGGTGGTTTCGTCGAATTGACATTTTGCAAATGAGACTAAGGCTGGTACTAATTTTATTTAAGGTTTTTGTCCCTTAGCGCAGGTCAAGGTTGAGGAGAGGGCAAAAATACTATATTTCACATTTTATGCCTGATTTTCTAAATTTTAACGTCATCACATGAATGCTATTATAAAAAAAATTATCAGTTTCAGCAGGTTTTTCAGCTAAAACAACAAAAAAACAGAAAATTTATTCGAGGAATAGAAAAAATCCTTCCCGTGAATTGTACACAAAGTTGTCCAGTTGTTTTGTAGAACAAATTTGTTTTTACAGAATTTTTGAAAAAAAATGTTTAAAATACATTTAAAAATCGTTTTGAAAATTCGAAAAGAAACATTCTAAACCCCCTTTACACCGGGTCCGATTATGTGGCATCAGACGACCCCTTCCGGTTGCGGCTCAAGTGGCCACTTTCGGCTTGTTTTGCGAGCCGGCCCCAACACTGCCGCTCTCTCAAGTGCACTCGCGGGAGACATTTGATCGATTTTCGTTCGTATTTGTGGTTTTGCGACACGTTAACTGTGTAGGTATCTACGCTTACGACAAAAAAATGGTATCTTTTTGAAGCACTTTAATTGTTAGATTAAATCTGAAAATGCATTTCTATTAAATTGTTTGACTGAATTCAGAAAATCAAGTATTCAAGAGATACTCATTTGTTACTTGTTTGAGTAACTTTTGCTTTTCTTTTAATTTGTAACAAATTTGGACAAATCAAACAACAAACAAACACTTCCAAACTCCACCACGTCTGATCCCAAAAAGCCTTGAAAATACCACGTTCTTGTTTTTACGGCCTACCATATCTGCCAAGCTCGAAAAGCACTCATAGGAAGGACAAAAAATCTGACAGTAACCTGCGGTACTACAAATCCTAAAGCTCCACTTGTTGAATAACTTTCCACCCCCTCCCTCAAATGTGGAAACCTTTGCGGTTGTTTGCTCTGGGTGGCGCCGCCAAAAAAAGAAAAGAGAAGTGGAAAAACAAACTAATCCAAGTAGCACATGGCTACGCATTTCCACCAAAACCACCCTTCCGAATCACATGGCCTACTCCACACCAGGGACGAACCGGGGTACGAGAAAGGTTTTCCGACATTCCAAACGTCCAGCCGACTTGGATCCGTTTATTTTCGACGAATTTTATTTTCCCGCACTTTGCTGTGCTCAAGTGACGAACAAGGTGCTTAACGAACTCAACTCAACCCAACCCAAGGCAGCATAAAATGTTTGTTTGCCATGCTTTCGTCCGGCGAAGAAAGAAGGACGTCGGCGCGTTTAACGACTCAACACATTGTCATTATTGTCACCCGCTTGGAATGGAGTACGTATAGTAGGCTGGCTGGGCGAAAAGTGGTGGCTCCAGAGTGGATTATGGCTAAGCTCGGTCTTACAATAAAAGCGTTTACTGTTGAGCTGGTTCTAGAAGAAGGATGGCCTACTTCGATGAGCAACCTATTGCCTTCTTGGTACAACTCTGCGGGAACAGAAGCGAAATCAGTTTGCAAAATCAAATTAATTGCTCGGAACAGTTTTGCCATACGAGGCTGCCCCTTTCCGGGAACGCCACAAGACACAAGACAATGATTGTACTAATTTAAAGAAGCCGTCGGCGACGGAAGATGAAAAGTGTACGTTGCATCGTACAACCCGCATCCAACCCAAGCAAAATTACGATCGGACTGTCTCTCGAAGTCATGCCCTCTTCTGCCAGTGACATTATCTCTCGTTAACCCTTTGCCACAACCGTCACTTGGCCGCCATCATCCCTGTAATCACAGTAGGCCAACCCCTTAAACGGTTGAGCATGAGCTGGCAAATTTGCTGGAAATTTAATGGAATCAGCCAAACTTTTCGGCCAAGTTCATCGCCTACTACAGGGAAGGATTACACGCTGACGATTAAATTTTTTGCTCCTGCCAGAACTATCAAGGCCATCTGAGGTTAGGCTTTCTTATCTAATTCGAAACATCCGTCCTCCCATCAACGCCGGGCGATCCGACCCGTTCTTCATGTGACACATAAAATTTAATTCAATTCCGTGCCATTTCAATCCGGGCAATCAATATATTCACAACTTTACCCTCCCAGAGGCGGCACAAACTCGGTGTCGGCAGGCTGGCATCGGATAAATGCGAAATAAATTGTCTATTCATAAACAATTTAAAGTTATTATCCCCGGCAGACTTCTTGTGCCTCTCCTGCATCCTTTGGCTCGAGAGCTAGGAGAAGGAGTTTTAACGGATGACTGGCCTGATTTTTGGTTTCTCACCACCTGTGTACACAGTAAAGTCGATGTGATGGTCTCAGGAGGCCATGAATGAATCACTTCAGTGAATCCAAGTGACACGTTTTGTGCTAAATGTAGCATCGACGACGATTAGCTTGCAGTTATTGTTGGATCAGTGAAGAATTTCAAGGAATAGAAATATTAAGTGATTTATTGCTATTCGAAGTCCTTCAATTATCTGAAGCAATTGAGTGTCGTGTGTCATGCGTTTTGAGGTCTATAAAATAATATAAATGCCAGAAATATTACTCTTAAGAAACTTGCCTTACACCACCCATTATAAGTTTCAATAAATCATAGCATTATCATTTGAATTTTATTAATCTTCTCCTGAATTCTGCTGATGAAGTCAACCATTTTTAAAATTAAATTTCAAATACTTTTTGAAAATAATGCTCCTGGAAAATTTCAAGATTTTTAATCGGTTTAGCATTTATTTTATTGCGGTAGCCAAAATAATAAAATTCAATAAAATTCAATTTAACATAATTGACATCATTTTCCTATGTTGACAAACAAAACAACATCATATTTGAAATCGCTAACAAATATTTTTTTCAACCTGACCTGTTTTTTTTGTCTGTCCTACCAATAAGGCAAAACGATTTCTTTGAACATCTCGTCGGAAAAGTTTCAGCTTACTAAAAAAATAGCTAACAAATTTGCTAATTCCGAAGGATTGAACCTTTAAAAAAATCCGTTGATGTAACCTGATTTATTCAAGATCCAAATTCAATCAAAATAAATAACAAACAAAATTGCTCCACACATCACCGAAACGGTTCTTTTTCGCTCTTAAAGCAACCAAAGCCAAACATTTGGCCAAGTCAAATACTTTCAACTTCGCGTTGGGTGCGTTGCTGTAATCGTTGACTCGCTTTCAGGCCCGTAGCCAGGGGGGGGGCTTCCGGGCTGCAGCCCCCCCCGAAATTTTTTCCAATTTTTTT